>NC_060276.1:9062705-9362705 GCF_021613505.1 Equus quagga
GTAGGGTTGTTGCAGATGTAGTTAGTTAACATGAGGTCATAATGGAGTATATTAGTTTCCTAATCCAAGATGACTGGTGTCTTTATAAAAAGATAGACATATGAAAAAAATTCCATGCCAAGATGGAGGCAGAGTTAGAGTGACACATCTATAAGCCAAGGAATGCCAAAGATTGCTGGCCATTACCAGAAGCTAAGAGAAAGGAATGGAAAAGATTCTCCCTGAGAGCCCTTAAAGGAAACCAATCGTGTTGACACCTTTATTTGGATTTCTAGTTTCCAGAACTGAGAGACAATAAATTTCTATTGTCTTAAGCCACCCAGTTGGTGATATTTTTTACAGCTTCCCTAGGAAATTAGTAAAGATGGTCCCTAACTTATGATGCTTTGACTTAAAATTTTTCGACTTTATGATGATGCGAAACAATATTCATTCAGTAGAAACTGTAGTTTGAATTTTGAGTTTTGATCTTTTCCTGGGCTAGTGATAGGTGGTACGATACTCGCCCATGGTGTTGGGCAATGGCAGCGAGCCCCAACTCCCTCACATTCATGCAGTCATGAGGGTAAACAATCAATACACTTACAACCATTCTGTACCAACACAATCATTCTGTCTTTCACTTTCAGTACAGTATTCAAAAGATTGCATGAGATATTCAACCTTTTATTATAAAATAAGCTTTGTGTTAAATAATTCTGCCCAACTGTAGGCTAATGTAAGTGTTCTGAGCACATTTAAGGTAGGATAGGCTAAGCTATGATGTTTGGTAAGTTAGGTGTGTTAAATGAATTTTCAACTTAGGATATTTTCAACTTACGATGGGGTTATGGGGATGTAACCCCATTGCAAGTCAAGGAATATTTGTACTGATTTTCATACCAGGAAGTGGTGTGCTGTTATAAAAACATACCTAAAAATGTGAAGTGTCTTGGGATAGGGTAATGGGTGGAAGCTAAAAGTATTTTGAAGTACATGTTAGAAAAAAAATCTAGATTGCCTTGAAGAAATGATTGGTAGAAATGTGGATTTTATTGTATTCTCCAGAGAAATAGAACCAATGGAATATATAAATTATATATGTGTGTGTATATACACATATATACACACACACATATATAGAGAGAGAGAAAGAGAGTTAGACAGATGAGAAGAGATGAGATGAGATGATAAAGAATTGGCTTACGTAATTATGGAAACTAAGAAGTCCCAAGATCTGTGGTTGGAATGCTGGAGACCCAGGAGAGAAGATAAGTAGCTCCAGTCCAAAAGCTAGCAAGCTCAAGACCCAAAAGAGCTGATATTTCAGTCTGAATCTGAAAAGCTGAAAACTAGTATCAATGTCCCACTCATGCAGTCACACAGGAGGGGTTCCCTCTTAATCAGCCTTTTTCTTCATTTCAGATCTTCAATTAATTGGATGAGGCCCACCTACATTTGTGTGGGAAATCTGCTTTACTCAGTCTACCAATCCCAATTTTAATCTCATTCGGAAACACTCTCATAGACGCACCCAGAATAATGTTTGGCCAAATGCATAGGTACCCCATGGCCCAGTCAATTTGACAGATAAAATTAACCATCACAAATATGTTAAAGGAAATCCTGGTGAGGTCTCAGAAAGAAAAGAGGAGAACTGTAAAGAAAGCTTCTATCTTCTTGTATAACACATATATGTTGTCATGAACAGAATGTTGATAGAACTATACATATGATAGAAATATGAATTAACAGTGCTTCTGTGATGTCTCAGATAGAAATGAGGAACATGCTGTTGGAGACTTGTAAAAGGTGATCCATTTTACAAAATGATAGAGAACATGGCTGAATTATGTTCTACTGTTATGTGGAAAATAGAACTTGTAAGTGATCAACTTTGATATTTAGGTGAGTAAATTTCTAGGCAAAGCATGAAAGGAGAGACTTAAAATTAATTCTCTTTTTGTTACCATACATATATCTCTGTCTTTAGAAGTAAGTGATGTCTGCAATTCTCAAGTCTTTCTTGGGTGTTACAGCACAAATTGGTTTGCTTGTTGGTTTTTTCCCCTGTACATACTTAAATTTCTCTGGATTGCTAAGTCAATTTCCACTTGTCCATCTGGTTTCCAGCTTCTAAAATACTGTTGCATTTCTTTTAATCTGTTGTTTCTCCTCTTTCTTTGACCTGGAAGATTTATGACTTTAAATAATTTACTGTCATTTTACTGGGGTTTTGGTTGAGAACACAGGTTAATGTGTAGATTAAATTCACCATGTTGAATGAAATCAATGCCTATGACTGACTCCCAGGGATCTTGGAAGCTCTTCATTCTCACATGATAAAATTCCTCCTTTGCTGAATAGCCTTTATGTTGAACATTTGACCTATACTTTTAAGGTGACATCAATCATTAATTTGCTTAGACCAACACATGAGTGAGTTCGATCATTTCTATGCTTTCAAATAGAGTGCACCTGTTCTACTCTGCTATGCATAGTTTGTTTTTTATGTTTACAATAACCATGTGAATTAAGAATTATTTTCCCTTTCTGAGGAAATTGTGACTCAGAGAGTATTTGTAAATTGTAGATGAATACACAGCTAGTAAATGGCAGAGCTAGAATTCAAACACAAATCTTTTTCTAAAATATATTTATAGCAACGTTCCTCATTCCTGTTACTGTACCTGCTCCTGTAAATTTTGTAAATTTATTACAGTTTTTAAAAATCAAATGTTTTTCATATATTTAATCTTTGCTACTGTTGGTAGCTCCAATGGGGAATGATGATGAATCCTAGAATGTGCTTGCCTTTTATAACTCTGTGACCTTTAGGATTGAAAAAAGAAGTTATTGGTTTAAGAATGATTCCTGAATTATTTCTTTCCTCTGTATCCTATAGCACTCACTACTTGCAAGGTCTGCAAAGCAGCTATGTGGGGGAGTGAAGTAGGAGGTGAGTGAGATTATATAATTTGGTTCAGAGATGACATAATTTCTCATTGTTCCCACTGTTTGAGGGAAAAGGAACAAAGGAGAAGACATGTGGGAGTGTAGAAAATGCAAGGTGGAGATATTACGGCTGCAGTATAATCTTCCGTGGGTGTTTAGCCTGGGGACTAGAAGACTAAGGGGAGACATGCTAGTTGTCTTGAAATTTTTGAAGAGCTGTCATGTGGAAGAGGGAGTAGACTTTCCCTGTAGGCCCAGAGGGCATAACTACCATTAAGAGGTGAAAGTTACAGGAAAGAAAATTTTTACTGGAATATAAGGGAGAACTTTCTAATAGTACACAGCATTGGAGCAGGCTGCTACATGAAGTCACAGGAAGTATTCATCCAATGCTGAGCACCTATAAATCAAGGGTCCTGTGGAGGAGACATCTGTAGGAATGGAAAGATGAAGCAGAATCTAATCTAATCTAGCCTCTTCCTAGTTGTATGTCGACCTCTTTCTGTCTTTCTCTCCTTCCTTCCTTCCTTCCTTCCATCTACCTGTCTTTCTATCTATCTATCTATCTATCTATCTGTCTATCTATCTATCCATCATCTAACTTCTAAAGAGACAAGATTGAGAGAAAGGAAGGTTAAGGGTGACAAAGAACAATGTGTGTGTGTGTGTTGAGTATGTTTTAAGGTATTAGGTGTAGGTTCTGTTTATATTTCTCCCCATATGTTTACAAACAAAATAGTGACAAGGATAATTCTGTGATACCATACTAGGCTTCAGAAGCAAATTTCCATAGGAGGAACAACTTTTGGATCAGATATATCCGGGTTCAAATTCTGACTTTATCGTTTTCTAGCTGTATGATCTTGGGCAAGCCATTGAACCCTCATAAGCTGCTATTTCCTTACTATGAAATTTAAATAAAGTATCTTAATTATATGGTTATTGTGAAATTACATGAGACAGGGCACATAAACCACACTGCAAACTGTCTAGTATGTAGTCAGTAATAGCAAATACTTGTTTCATACATTACTTTACCTTGCTTTTCACTGTTTGTACAAACATATCCCATCAAACTGATAGAATTTTAATGTTGTAACTTAAATTTCCAAGTATCTGATGTCAATAAAATGCAACTGCCTTTATGATTTGAGAGAATTTAACCAATCTGAATTTTTCCTCAGAGCCAACTTTTCCCATCCTGTTTGTCTCTTCATGAAAAAAAAAAAAATAACCAGGAGATGTCATTTTCACTTAGCAAATTTTGAGCATAGGCAAGCACTATATGTTTACTAATTTATTGTTGTTTTCAAGTTGTTTTATTAAAGAAAAACAATTTTGGCTCTATAATCCCTAGAGAATATTTTAACTCTTAATTATCTGAAAAAGAGTCTATAGTTTTCTTTTTGACAGCCCTGCTTAATTCTAGATGCTGTTGCTTGCATCTGTGTGGGAAAGTTTATAGACTCCTACTTTACTTCAGAACTAAAAATAGAACTACATAATATAATCAAATTTTATACCTCTGATTGTGCTATAATGAAATGCTTAAAAGTTCCTTTAGTGCACTAATAACTATGTATTTAAAAGTGCCAGGGAAACTTCATATGTGTTGATGTGTATATGATTTCAGGGTTGATCATGGCAAATATACGAGGTGTGCACATTACACCGTTTATGCCTGATTAGTTACTGAAAGGTGTGTGTGTGAGTGTATTTATATGTGTCTATGTGCTTATCCTCACTTTCTGTTCTAGTCTAAATGATGCAGATTTTGAGTGTATGTGTGCTTCCAGAACCTATATCTGGCTAACCAATGAGGAAATGTTTGTTTAAATTTTGCTGCTACATTAATTATTTCTGATTGAATCGCCTGGTTGGTCATATGAATCATGAATTAGATTCTCAGGTTAATATGACTAAAAATGTCAACTAGTAAATATTTTTAATTTAGTTAATTTCTTTCTAGGTCTTATCAATATTTCTTCTTAATTTAAAAATTTGTTGATTAAATTATAATGGTGTCAGAAAATATTGAAAAGAATAATGAAGAATATGAAAATAATTCAATATTTTAAAATTCAGACAAATCAAGTTATAAATTTTATTATGCTTTATTCCAGTTGTGTCTTTGTGCGTGTGTAGCAGATGGAAGAAAATAGCCATGGGAAGTGACATGTAAATGAGATTAAGCCATCAGGAGGATAAAAACATTAGAATCGTAAAAGTCAGAAAAACACTAATCTTTAGTAATTTCCTGTAATCTGGAGGGGATCTTTGTATTTCCACAGGACACGTGAAAGGGGTTGATAATGAAATCTCGTTTTTACACTAAAAAGGCAGAAAGTGCCAGCTGATATATGGCTGTAGATAAAACCATGTAAAGTTATAGAGTTTATATCCTGATGCTTCACGTAATAGATTATCACAAGCTTTCCTTTGTCTTTCGGTAATGACTGAAAATGTGACTTTTTTTAGAGAATAGATTATAATGTATTTATTGATTCATTTATTGACCATATAAATTTTCTTTGTTCATTTATATTAACAGTGCTACAGTGAAAATACATGTACTCAAATATTTTCATACATCTACTAATTTCTGATAATTATATTTCTTATGCATTTAGTAGATAGTAGATTAAAGCATATTAAAATTTTAAATTGCCTTGATTCTTGTTGCCACATTACTTTCTAGAATATCTGTGCCAATCTATACTTCTACTTGGAAGGTAATATGAAAAAAATTAGATGCCACTGAACCCAATAAGGATGACAATATAAATAGAAAGTAGAAAAAGACCCGTGGTATATTCAAACAGTAGCATTACCATACAAACTTTAAAATAAAAATGTTTTTTGCTTTCAAGAAAATAGTGAAAATATTGGAAAAAATAGTGGAAATTATGAGGAAGTTAAAAAATAATTATAATATGAGAAGGAACAAAATTTATATTCGAGAAATACAAAAAACAGTATCTGAGACTAAGGCCATATTATATATGTTTAACAGAAGACCGAAAATAGCAGGAGACAAATGAGTAAAATGGGAAAGATGTCATTTGAAAATAGTTAATATGAAGCACAGAACAGAAAGAATTTTTAAAAATGGACATAGTATAAGAAAAATGTGGGTACAGTAACAAAAAGAGTGTAACATGTGATTGAGTTTCAGAAAGAGAAGAGTGAGAAAATGGAGCAGATGCAGTATTTGAAGATGTGACAACGAAAGTTGATAGAAGGCCTCAACTCACAAATGTAAGAATCCCAGTGAATTCCAAGCAGAATAAATATGAATAAAACCACACATATGCACTTCTTAGTCAAATTTCTGAAAGACAAAGCCAAAAAAATCCTAAAAAATAGAAAAAAAGACATACAAGATTACTTTAAAATGAGCATCAGTAAAACTAACAGCTGGATTTTCTCCAAAAGCAAAAGAAGCCAGAAAAACAATTGAAAGGCATTGTTAAAATGCAGAAATACAACAAAATCCCAACAAACAAAAGAGGAAACCAACCTATGATATTAGTCCCATGTTGGTCCATTTGGGCTGCTATAATAAAATACTACAGAATGAATAGCTTATAAACAATAGAAAATCTTTTGTCACAGTTCTGGAGGTTGGGAAGTCGAAGATCAAGGTGCCAGCAGATTCAGTGTCTGGTGAGACCTCACTTTCTGATTCGTCGATGGCACCTTTTTGCTGTGTCCTCAGATAGTAGAAGGGGCAAGAAAGCTATTGGGGGCCTTTTTCTATAAAGGTACTAATTCCATTCATGAGAGCCCCGCTCATAACATAATTATCGCCCAAAGGCTCCACCTCCTGATAGCATCACCTTGGAGGTTAGGATTTCAGCATATAAATTTTGGGAGGACACAACCTTCAGACCATAGTAATCGCCAATGAAAATATTCTTCAAAATTGAAAGTTAAATAAGCCATTTATCAGGGAGCTTGCCTGGTGCCTTTGTGGTTGAGTTCATGTGTTCTACTTCAGCAGCCCGGGGTTCACAGGTTCAGATCCTGGGCATGGACCATTCATCACGCCAAGCTGTGGCAGTATCCCACATACAAAATAGAGGATGATTGCCATAGATGTTAGCTCAGGGACTATCTTCCTCAAGCAAAAACATGAAGATTGGCAACAGATGTTAGCTCAGGGCCAATCTTCCTCACAAAAAAAAAAAAGAGTAAAAAAGAAGTCATTGTCAAACAAAAAATGCTGAGAGAATTCATCAGAAGAACTGCTTAAAAAGAAGCACTTAAGTGAATTCTTCAAGCTGAAATTAATGATACCACATGGAAAGAACTGCAGGAAAATATGAATGGCATCAGTACCTTCAATATATGGATAATTATAAAAGAATATTGTTGACATAATAATAATGTCTTGTGAGGTTTATAATAAACGCACATGGCAAAGATCAGACAAAGCATGGAAGGAAGGTGAATAGTTGTATATACTTTTGTAATAATCTTGTATTTTATAGAAATAATAGAATACTACAGAAAAGGTTAAATTATAATAGCTTAAAAATGCACACTATAATCTTAAGATGCTAATAAATGATTAATAATAGAATGAATAACAAAAACTAATGTAAGAGAAAAATTGTATATGAATGTATGATTTGTTGAAAAGAAGTAAATTTACTAAAAATAGGACATAAGAAAATAATTAGAAAATGTTTGACTTGAGCTTACCTATATCAGTAACTGTTTTAAATATAAATGTACTAAACATTCCATTAAAAGGCAAAGATTGTCAGAATGATTAAAAAATGCAACTATGTGCTGTTTAAAAGGGAGATACATTAACTATAACACAGAGTGTTTGAAAGAAAAAGTATAGAAAAACTATACCATGTGGAATGTCATCTAGAGAAAGTTAATGTAGCTAAATACAAAAAAAAAATCAATATAGTAAACCTTGTCAAAATTAGGAGCTTTTATTTTTTGAAAGGGAAACATACACAGCAAGAAGATAATTAAAATATGTATTTAGCAAATGACTCTATCCAGAATGTGTAAATAAATCCTGGAAGTCAATAAGGACAAGACAGACAACCCAATTTAAAATTAAATGGTGAAAGAACCTGAACAGGGCATTCAGAAAATAGCATATCTCCATGACCAATAAGCATATGAAATGATATTTAACATTATCAGCCATCAATTAATTGCAAATAAAGGTCACAATGATATTACCACACCTGCCATATGACTAAAATTGAAAAGACAGATAATACTAAGTGTTGGCAAGGATGTGAAAGAACTGGAACACTCATACTTTGCTAGTGGAAGGATAAATTGCTGTCAGCTTTTCAGAAATCTGATTGGTGGTTCCTGCTATATCTTGGAATACATACGTTTGTTGACCCAGCAATTTCACTCCTTGGTGTATATCCAAGAAGTATGAGTTCTTATGTTCATCATGATATGGTTGGGAATGTCCATAGCAGTTTTATTCATTACAGCCCTAAACTGGAATCAACCCAATTGTCCATCAATTAAAGAATGAATAAATAAATTGTCATATAGTCATATAATGGAATATTGCATGGCAACAAAAGAAATGAACCACTGCCACATGCAACAATGTGAAAGAATTCTATAGCCATTACATTGAGTTAAAGAATCTTACTACAAAATAATACCAGCTGTAGAATTCAATTCATATGAAGAAGGCAAAGCAAATGCACGGTGATAACAATTAGAATGGTGATTACTTTAGGGATGGCGTTGAATGGGTGGTGTAAGAGGGAAGCATTCTGGGTGCTAGAAATCTATTTTATTATCAAGCTAGTGATTACACAGATATATTCATCATGTTGTCCCTTAAGATTTTTCTTTTTATATGTTATGCCTCAATACAATATAAAATAAAATAGGTTCAGGAGTTAAGGAAAACAGGAAAGGTATCACCGCATCTAGTTGAAAATGAATACAATCAACTGAAAAGGATTGAATACTTCGTGTAAAAGTATAATGATATTTAAAATATAAGTATTAGAAAAACTGAAAAGAGATGAAAACTCCTCCAAATTCTTGCATACAAGAAAGTAAAACAATAAACAAAATTCCCAGATTCATTATTATGAAATACTAAGATAAAAAAGAGGAATTAACAAGAAACAGCATACTGGAAATAAGACGTCTGTTAAGAACAAATTTATGTCTTATCAATACACATAAATGAGATAAGTAAGCATCATCTACTAAAGGAAAATGAAAACGATGATTAAAACCATAATAAAAATATAGGCTATATATATAAGACACACCTGAAAATATGGCTTATAAAGTTTAACTATGGCAAGAAAGCAAAAGAAACCAATACAATACAGAAGAAAGAAAGGAAAATCTTCATGTAATATCAGACATGTATGAATTCAAGTCAAAACGATCATAGATTATCTAAAAACTACCTACAATAAACAGTATATCAGAAGCTCTGTGATCTAGAATAAACAGGACAGCTATAGGAGAAGAGACATTGTGACCACAGGATGGAATGCTACTGGAGACCCTGCATTAATCTGTGACCTAGAAAGAGCTGTATACATTCTTTCACTAGCTCGGGAGGCAAAAAGGAAGCTTGCATCTGCCTGTGCCTAAAGAAGGGTAAAAGCAGCTGAGTGAAATTAAAGAACTAGAGCTATGGCATATGCAGTGTTGAAATACAAATTAACAACTCCTTCCTGGTGTATGACTTTTCTAAGAGAAGTTAGCATTAAAGTGATATGGGACCAGTGACAGTAGAGGGCAAACCAATCAAAGCAAATGAGGAACGAATCTATAGCAACAGTTTGACAGAATGAACAATACGGGAATTTCATATATCAAACAAAGCCCACTGATTACAAGCTCACATCAGAAAGCTGCAAAGCACATTGAAAAAACAAATCACCATGAGGATGAATCTAGTAGACAGTATATATGTTATACTATTAATTGTGTATACATAATGAGGATGGCTTACATGATCTATGTCAATATATGCTTTCTATGCATCCATTGTATCTAGAAGGAAACACAAGAACTTCATAAAATGATTGTGTGTCTTGAGAAGGACAGAGGAATGAGGAATTGAAAGGAAAGTAGAACTACCTTGATATTTTTACTTGAATTTTTATTTTATAATGGGCTCTTTCAGTGTATCCTAAACATTTGAAAAGAACAAAAATACAGACCTAAAGACATTTAAGACCTAAACAATAGTTTGGTTGACTTTATTCAAATTTTTAATGTACAGATAATCACTTTGTTATTAACAACTGACCTAGAAACATAGATAAAAGGCTAAGTAAAATAGAAGACAGAAGAGCTAAATAGCTAAGAGCTAAAGGTATAAAACTGTTAGAGGAAAACAAATATTTAAATATTTGTGACCTTGGATTAGATAATAGTTTATTAGATATGACATCAAAAGAACAGTGATAAAAGAAAACGTATAAGTTGATGTAAAAAATAAAAAAATTTTTGTTCCTGAAAGGATACCATCAAGAAAGTGAAAGCTCGGCTTAAAAATGGGAGAAAATATTTGCAATTTATACAACTGATAAGGGACTTATATCTAGAATATATATATTTTTTAAAAAGTTCCAAAACTCAATAATAAAAAAACAACTCAATGAAAATATAAGCAAAGAATCTGAATATATATTTCTCCAAAGAATATATACAAGTGGCCAATAAACAAATGAAAAGATGCTCAAAATCATTAGCCATAATGGAAATGCAGAGCAAACCACAATGAGCTACTACTCCACTTTGACTAGGATAGCTGTAATCAAAAGAGATAATCACAAGTGTTGGCAACAATGTAGAGAAATTGGAACCTGAGTGAAATATAAAACATGTCTACACAAATATGTGTGCATAAATGTTCACAGTATCATTGTTTATAATAACGAAATGATGAAAACACCACAGATACCCATCAAGTGATGAATAAAGAAAACGTGGTATATCCATACAAAGGAGTACTTTTCAGCAGTACAAAGGAATGAAGTAATGATACCTGCTACAATATGGATGCACTGTGAAAACATTATGCTAAGTGAATTAATCCAGAAACAAAAGGCCACACATTGTATGATTCCATTTATAAGAAATATCCAGATGTCCAGAATAGGCAAATCCATAGATAAAGGGAAGTAGATTGCTTATTGCCAGAGCCTAAGGGAGACAGGGTAAGAGATTGGAGGAATTAGTAGTGATTGCTAATGGGTATAGGGTTTCCCTCTGGAGTAATGAAAATGTCCTAAAATTATTTGTGATCTTGGCTGCACAACTCTATGAATATACTAAAATAAACATCGAGTTGAATAGTATGTTATGTGAATTACATCTCATTAAGCTAAGTAATCATTCTGAGTTCACCATAACCCTATAGAGAGAATTGGATAACCCTATAGGGAGAATAGTATATGAAGACAGGAAAATATAAGCCTATCCTGTCTAACTATATGAATAATCATTAATAGTATATTTGCAGAGACAATCAATGTGTTAAAAAAAGTGACAAATGTGACAAATTGTGATCAAACAGCATTTGTACTAGTAGTTCAAAGATGTCTCAATATTAGGAAAATTTTAGATGTAAAACACTACATTATCATATAAAAAGAGAAAATCCATACAATTCTTTCATGGATTCTGAAAAGGCTTTTGTTACTATTCAATCTGGAACTTCCAGTCCCGATATCATGGTGAATTAAACTAAAATGCTCAGAGACCCTTTTATTTAAAAAGCATGCTGGATAAAATGTGAGAAAAATTTTCAGAGCTTAGTTTGCAAAAAAAAAACACAAAAAACAAAAAAACCCTGAAAACACCAGGTGCTATAAATAAAGGGGGAACTAAAAGCTGGAGAGAGAAGTGTACAAGCTGACACTGCAGATGCTCCCCAGGATGAGTGGGGCAGTCTAACAACTCAAATACAGGTGGTAGAGATTAACGACGTTCATTGTAACAGCCAAATTTACAAGGCCTTGCCCTTTGCAACGTTGGACATTAGAAATTAAAGCCCATTATATAGCCAGAACTTAAATAAAATTATATAGACTGAAAAAGAAAAATAAAAACTCTCTTTATTTGATTATTGGATGATCACGGATGTAGAAAATACTACAGGAATGCAGGGAAAAGCTAATGCTAGTAAGTGATGTTTTTCAAGTTTTCAGCATACAGAATGAATATATAAATATCAATTGTTGGTCTGCATACTAGCAACAATCAATTGGAAAAAAGTTAAATGACATTTATAATGGCATAATAAAACATGAAATACTTAAGAATAAATCTAACAAAATATATGTAAGACTTATATACTGAGAACTATAAACATTGCCGAGAAAAATTTAAAAAGTCACGAATTAATGGTAAGATATATGGCATTCATGAATTTGAAAACTCATTATTAAGATGTCCATTTTTCCTAAAATGCTAAATAGATTTAATGTAATGCCACTAAAAATATCAGGGTTTTTTTTTTGCAGAAATTTTTAAGCTGATTCTGAAAAATATATGAAAAAGCAACAGGCTGGTGGTGTTAAAACGATTTTGAAACAGTACAAAGTTGTAAAACTTACAATACCGAGTTTCAAGGCTCACTATAGAGATGCTCTACACGGGCAATTGAGTTTTTGACTAAAGCGCCAAGATAACTCAATGTGCAATGGATCATCTTTTCAACAAATTGTGCCCGAAAAACTAGATATCCATAGGTAAGAAAATCAGCATTGACCCTTATCTCACATCATATACAAAAACAACCTCAAAATGGGTCATAGACCTAAACACAAAAGCTAACATTGCAAAGCTTCTAGAAGAAAATATGGGAAAATCTTGCTGACTTTGAAGTAGGCAAAGGGTTCTTAGACATCACAAAATATCATTAATCGTAGAAGAAAGGAAATTGATGAATTGGAAACATTTATTACATATGCTCTTTGGGAGACAATTTTAAAAATGAAAAGTAAAATTGCAGATTTGGAGAAAATATTTTCAATATATGTCTGACAAAAATCTTATTTACAGCTTATACAAAGAAGATTTAAAGCTCAGGAATAAGAAAAGAAAACAGTAAAAAAAAAATGGGCAAAAACCTTTGACAAGCCAATTTACAAAAGAATAAATACGAGTGACCGATAATCACGTTAAAAGTTGCTCAATATTATTAGTCCCTGGAGAAATGAAAATTAAAACTGCGATGAGATGCCACTACACACCCACTACAATTGCCAGAAATAAAAGACTCAATTGAAAGCGTCTGTGAGAATGTGGAGCAAGCAGCACACCCATATATTGCTGATAGGAATTGTAATAGTACAACTTTGGACAACATTTTGCAAATTTTCTTATAAAATAAAAAATACACTTAGTATATGACACAACAATTTACCTAAGAGAAATAAACACACATTTCCAGACAAATTTTCCACAAATGTTCATAGAATATTTATTGTATAGCCAGAAATTGAAAATAACTGATGAATGGAAAAACAAACTGGCTCATCCAAACAGTGTATACTGGGATGAATAGTGTTCCCCCTAAAATTCATGTCCACCTACAACCTGTGAATGTGACCTTATTTGGAAGTAAGGGCTTTGCAGTGTAATCAGGGTAAATTGAAGTCATACTGGATTAAAGTGAGCCCCAATCTAATGACACGTGTCCTTTTAAGATTAAGGAAATGTCGACAACAATACAGAAGGAAGACAGCCATGAGAAGACAGAGGCGGAAATTAGCTATGCTGCCACAAACAAAGGAAAACCAAGGATTGCTGGAAAACACCAGAAGTGGAAGAGGCAAGGAAGGATTCTTCCCTACAGCTTTCCGAGGGAGCACGGCTCTGCAAATACAGTGAGTGATTTTGGACTTTTAGCCTCCAGAATTATGAGACAATAAAATTCAGTTATTTTAAGACACCCAATTTGTGGTAATTTGTTACAGCAGCCTTAGGAAAGTAATCTACAACAAAATACTACTGAAAATAAAGTACTACTGAAAAAAAAGAATGAACTACTAATACAGAAAACATGGATGCATCTCAAAAACATGCTAAAAAAAGGAGGAATGAAAAATAAATTTTGTATGACTTACTTTATATGAAATATTAGAAAGGTAAAAATCTAGTAAGATAAAGCCTATCCGTATTTTCCTGGGTCCAGGTCTGTGAAGAATTTACTGAAAATGAGCATGAGGTAGCTTTATGGAGTAAAGACAATATTCTATTTCTTTTTTTACGATCATAAGTATGTATACATTTAGCAATACTAATCAAATTGAACACTTAAAATGGTTGCATTTTACACTATCCATATTATACTTCAATAAAGTGTAGTTTCAAAGTCAAAATAAAAATAATGTACACTCGTAGAAAATTTGAAAATAAAATTAAAATAAAAAGGTCTCATAATTCTATTAGATAGAAGTAAATGACTGTTGAATTTTGACATACCTGAGATCATATTTTATGAAATTCAATTCTATTTGATCTCACTTCACATATCAAACAGTTTCCCAAATCAATAAATATTGTCACAGAAATATAATTTTGTTATCTGCATGATAGTCCCATGGTGTTATTATATCATTTCTTTAAATTTTCCAATACTTTCAATATGAACTTTTAATAGTTTCTTTTTTGCTTTTAATTATTTAGTTCATCTGTGATTTATTTTGATGTGTGGTTTTCAAAACATAAATAATTATCAATGGTGTTTTGCAAGCAGATATTGGCTTTTTTAAATTTCATAATTATTTGAAATAACCTCATCATGTAATACAGTCATGAATATTCTCGACTCTCTGGACATTACATTCGAGTCCATGGCTGTGTGTCTCTAGGCTTCTGTCAATACATCCACTGTTCATTTGCTTATTTATATGCTTTAGTAATCACTTGTCCAAGATTTTTCCTCTTGGTTTTAATAACTTTTAAAAATTCATCTAATTTTAGGTGAAATTCAGAATACCTTGTGATGTCTTAAAAATAATAAAGATGTACTGGTTACTTTTGGAGAAATTGATATCTATATAGGTTCAAGTGGTTCCAGTGAGTAAGATGGAATTCTGGAAGTGCTTTTAAGTCTGTCAATAAAATTTTTTAGATTTCTTAAGATACTATTTTTGTATTAATTTTATTTTACTATTTTATTGCCATTTTGAATAAGATCTATTTCAACTATATTTTCTCATTTATAAGGAAATTACTGATTTTGTGTTTTGAGTTTATAACTATCCATCTTCCTTTGCTTATACTTGTAATATTTTGTAGTTGCTTCTCTTGCATTTTTTAGTTAGGTAATCATATCACCTTAAAATAATCATTATTTTATCACCAATTTTCCTAAAGTTAAATCACTTTCTTCTTATAGCTTAGGTAAGTCATTCAGACTAATATTAGACAATAGTTATGATAGTAGACATCATTTGTTGTCTTTTATTTCAATGGAAAGAATATCGGCTTTTGAATTAAGATAAATATATTTTATCATTGACAGAAAGATAGTCTTGCGTTATGGCTAAGAGTACGGCCTTTAGAGTAATTCTGTATTTACTAGTTGACTGATTTTCTGTAAGCTACTCAATCTTCTGAAACTGCATCTTCATTTGAAACAAAGTTGTTGATAGTGTCTATCTTATAGGGTTATTGTGAGTATTAAATGAGATAACAAATGTAAAATGTCTGCTACAGTGATTGACGTATAGTAAGGGCTCAGGATTATTATAGTGGGTACAGATACTAAATGAAATATCTTTTAGAATTCTCCTGAGGAAATTAAACCTTTTTTTCTCATTCTCCCTACTTATAGATAATAAAATATGATTATGTTAATATATTAATAAAATTAGTAACATTAAGTCATTTATTGATGGGATAGAAATTTACTCGTCATAGAATAACATCTTTAAATACACAAATGGATTTGGTTTGCTGAGATTGTATTAAAATTTTTTTAATCAGTATATGTATGATTAATCTATGTAAATTTCTACTATTTTTATAAGGTCGTGGTTTTAGGCTTAAACTTGCTTTGTAAAATATGAATTTTAGTTCTTTTTATGTGATGGAACAGTTAACATAGTATAATAATTATCTATATCTTGAAATTTTAAATAAATGTTTGATAAAACAATATTAACCTAGGGCTATATTTGAGGTAATATTTTAACTTTTTCAGTATTTTGCCTTGTCACTGTCTTGCTCAAGTGTTTTACATCAGGTTAATTTGTATCTTTTGTAAAAAATTGTCCTTGCAATTGAAACTTATATTTATTACTATACAATTATCAATAGTATTTTCTTATAATTTAAAAACATCTTCTTTATTAAGGTTTTATTTTTTCTAATTAAAATTTGGGTTGTGTTCATTTTCTCTTCTTGATTAAAATTGCAAGACCTCTATTTTTTATGATTTATGTTTTTTCCTATATATGTTATAAAAAGGAGTACATTATATTGTGCATACAGGTTTTTATAACTTTTTATTGAGATTATGATAGTTTACAACCTTTTGAAATTTCAGTTGTTCATTGTTGTTTGTCAGTCGTGTTGTAGGCACACCACTTCATCCTTTGTGCCTACCTCCCACCCCCCCTTTCCCCTGGTAGTCACTAATCTGTTCTCTTTGCCTACATGTTTATGTTCCACATATGAGTGGAGTCATACAGAGATTTTCTTTCTCTATCTGGCTTATCTCCCTTAACATAATACCCTCAAGGTCCATCCATGTTGTTGTGAATGGGACGATTTTATCCTTTTTATGGCTGAGTAGTATTCCATTGTGTGTGTATATATATACCATATCTTCTTTACCCAATCATCAGTTGATGGGCACTTAGGTTGCTTCCACATCTTGGCTATTTTAAATAACGCTGCAATGAACATAGGGTTGCATGGGGTTTTGGAATTGCTGACTTCAAGTTCTTTGGATACATACCCAGTAGTGGGATGGCTGGGTCATATGGTATTTCTATTTTTAATTTTTTGAGAACTCTCCATACCGTTTTCCATAGTGGCTGCACCAGTTTGCATTCCCACCAGCAGTGTATGAGGGTTACTTTTTCTCCACAACCTCTCTAGTATTTGTTACTTTTTGTTGTGGTTATTTTTGCCATTCTAATGGGTGTAAGGTGATACCTTAGTGTAGTTTTGATTTGCATTTCCCTGATGATCAGCGATGATGAGCATCTTTTCATGTGCCTATTGGCCATCCATATACCTTCTTTGGAGAAACGTCTGTTCATGTCCCCTGCCCATTTTTTGATTGGGTTGTTTGATTTTTTTGTTGTTGATTTGCGTGAGTTCTTTATATATTATGGAAATTAACCCTTTGTCAAATATATGACTTGCAAGTATTTTTTCCCAATTAGTGGGTTGTTCTTTTGTTTCAATCCTGTTTTCCTTTGCCTTGAAGAAGCTCTTTAGTCTGATGAAGTCCCATTTGTTTATTCTTTCTATTGTTTCCCTTGTCTGAGACAACATGGTTTCTGAAAAGATCCTTTTGATACTGATGTCAAAGAGTGTACTGCCTGTATTTTCTTCTGGAAGCCTTATGGTTTCAGGTCTTAGCTTTAGGTCTTTGATCCATTCGAGTTTATTTTTGTGAATGGTGAAAAAGAATGGTCAATGTTCATTCTTTGACATGTGGCTGTCCAGTTTTCCCAGCACAATTTGTTGAAGAGATTTTCTTTTCTCTATTGTAGGCCCTCAGCTCCTTTGTTGAAGATTAGCTGTCCATAGATGTGTGCTTTTATGTCTGGGCTTTTAATTCAGTTCCATTGATCTGTGCACCTGTTTTTGTACCAGTACCATGCTGTTTTGATTACTGTAGGTTTGTAGTATGTTTTGAAGTAAGAGACTGTGATGCCTCCAGCTTTGTTCTCTTTGCTCAGGACTGCTTTAGCAATTCAGGGTCTTTTGTTGCCCCATATGAATTTTAGGATTCTTTGCTCTATTTCTGTAAAGAATATTGTTGGGATTCTGATTGGGATAGCGTTGAATCTGTAGATTGCTTTAGGTAGTATGGACATTTTAACTATGATTATTCTTCCAATCCATGTGCATGGAATGCCTTTCCAACTCTTTATGTCGTCATCAATTTCTTTCAGGAAAGTCTTGTGGTTTTCGTTGTAAATAATATGGAACACTTCACGAATTTTCATGTCATCCTTGTGCGGGGGCCATGCTAATCTTCTCTGTATCATTCCTATTTTAGTATACGTGCTGCTGAAGCGAGCAGTGCATACTATTTTATAAGCTGCTTTTTTTCACTTACTTTCTTTAGATATCATTAACTTTACTTTTACACTATAATTTTTGTATGTATGAAGTTTTATGGGGTTTTTTTGGTAACAGTTTTATAGAAATAGTTACCATATAATTTATACATTTAAAGAGTACAATTCAATCATTTTAGTACATTCAAAGAGTTGAGCAACCATTAATAGAATCAGATTTTGGACATTTTCATTACTCCAAAATAAAACCCCCCACCCACTTTTTTAAATGCTAGCATGGCATTGCATTAGGTGGACACACTGTCTTTAATTGTTGACAGTTAGATGGTTTCTAAATTATGATATTATAAATAATATTCTGATGAACATCCTTGTAGTCAAAGTTTATGTAAGAAAACCCTAAGTATAAATGCAAAAATTACATTATATACCAAAAGCTTTAAAAATCTGTATAACTTTTGACAGAGAAATAGTTATGTTCGAAATTGTCCAACGCTTGGTATTAGCATTAAAAAAGCAATGTCTGAAATTTAATAACTGAAAAATGATATTACAATTCTATATTATTTTGTCTTCCTTCAGATGTTATCAGGTGGAATATATTTTCATATGTTTATTGACTGTTGTGCTGTATTTTATGCTTTACTAGTATATTAAAAGTTTTTTTTTGTTTTTGTCCTTTTCATCTTTCAAGAGTAATTTTGTTTCTTTTTCAATTGCTATATATCTTATTTCAGTTGTTTATCCGTTTTCTTTTTTCAATTTAGGCAATACTAAGCTTCTTTTTTTCAAACGCTTTTAGTGACGATGCAGTTGTGTTTTAACTTGTTTAGGAATGACCATATTCCTAAGTTATTGAGAATTTGTTTTTCATCAGACGTAGTAATTGAATTTTACAGGTTCATTGAGAAGTTAAGAAAACATACTTAATCTTAGTAATGTGTCTCAGTCATTTCATTATGATGCCAACAGTATCAAATTGGGCTCTAAATTTGCATTTAAGTATTGACAAAATTGAGCAATGAATATAGAAAACTAGATGTATTACATAGCTTCATACGTTGGCTGACTTTTAAGGGCTTTAAAGCAATTTATGAGTTGCTTAAAAAGTTAAACATGGACTTAGCATATGACTCAGCAATTCCACTCCTAGATCTATACTGAAATGAAATAAAAGCAGGTATTCAAAGAAATACTTGTACACAGATGTTCATAGCAGCACCATTCACAGTAGCCAAAAGGTGAAAGCAACCCAAATGTCCATCAACTGGTAAATGAATAAACAAAATGGTGTATATCCATACAATGGAAATTTTGTAATCATAAAAAGGAATAAAGTACTGATACAGGCTATAGCCTGGTGAATCTCAAAAAATCTGTGATAAATGAAAGAAACCAGACAAAAGACATCACATATTGTACGATTTTATTTATGTGGAATGTCCAGAATGGCAAATCCATAGAGACAGAAAAAAGATTGGTTTTCGTCAGGAGTTGAGGGAAATGACCGCTTACTGGGTATAGTCTTCTTTGGGAGTGATGATAATATTTTTAGAACTAAATAGAGGTGATGTTTGCACAGCATTGGGAATATACTAAATACCACTGAATGGCATACCTTGAAATGACTAATTTATGTTATGTGAATTTTACCTTTATTAAAAAATAAATAAATGTGATTATAGGAGGAACATCAATGAATTTGAAGATATACTTAAAATGAACTCATGTGGGGTTAATTGATGTTGTTTCTCTTTTCCTTATTCACTTTACTAAATTCATGGTTTTACTTAACCCAAGAATTATAAGAACTGATCTAAGAAATCATTAAATACAAAGTTCTCTCAGGAGGAAAAATGATGCTTAGGTCTTTGTTTCAGGAGTAGCTATCAGTTAGAAAATTGATGTTGATATCTGGCTTCAGTGTCAGCGTAATGATTTTAATTGGGAAAAGACCTTTCATCTTTCAGAATCACATAGTTTCTTGAAAAAAAAGGCAAAAATTAATTATGTATACTACTGTCATAATAAGTGATATATCCTATTGACTCTAGAAATTGAGTTGTTGGATCTATTTTATAAATATTATATCATTGCTTATTACTTTTTAAAGTGTTGAAAGGGCGCTTAGTGTCACAAAGAAAATTCCCATAAGATGGTTTCCACCTGCAATAGACATAGACACTGATAGATAGGAATATGAAAGAATATTTTTAAAGCTAGTCTTTAGTGCCACTGACCTCATTTTATATAGTAGTTGTGAGCATGGTTCTATGAAGGACTTGGTAGATATTTTTGCTGAAGTAGAAGTGTCTGTTTTCACCTGGAATTCCTTCATCCTTTTATTTTATAACAGAGCCCTTTATTTCTGTTCTTGCCTTTCCGTAGCCCATTCTTATCAGAGAGGCCAGAGGGATTCCTTAAAATGTAAATCAGATCATATCACCACAACTACCTGTAAAATCCACCATGCTTTCCATGTAGTGGAGAGGAAAGTCGGAAGCTCTTACAGTGGCTTGCAAGGCCTTTTCTCCCTAAACTAATTTACTGTGCTAGCTATTGCTCATGCCATTCCAGGCATGTTGGCCTCTGTGCTATAACTGGTCTGCAATAAGCACACTCTCACCTTGGGGGCTTAGCACTTGCTGTTCCTACTACCTGTAATGTTTTTCTCTAGATGTCTGTATAACTCAGTCCCTTAATTTCTTCAAGTTTCTTTTCACATGTGAACTTACTAAAGAGGCTTCCCCTAACTATCCTATTTAAAATAACAGCTTCCCCAGCATTTCCTATCCTTTCTTGTTTTCTTTTTTATGTAGCGGTTATCACTATCTGAGACACTATGTATTTCCCTTATTTCTTCATTTATTGTCCGTCTCCCTCAACTAAAATGTACACTCCATAAGGACAGGGGATTTTTTGTCTGTTTTGTCTGTTCTGTTCACTGCTATACTCCCAGCCCACCAGAAATAGGCCTGCCCTTAGGCACTCAGGAAATACTGCTTGCATTAATGAATGCATCTTGCTTAGTATGTGGTGAATCTGTTCAGTCTAAATATTCGTTACTATTATTATTTACAAGTAATATTTTTTTTCCCTTTGGTGACTTCCTCTCACTCCTTTTTGCTGGAATTCCTATTAATCAAATTTCCCCAAAATGTTATTTTTTTTCACTTTACTATGTTTTAAAGAGATATTCTTGGCTCTATCCTGGTGGTGCAGTGGTTAAGTTCACACATTCCACGTGGGCGACCCAGGATTCAAAAGTTCAGACCCAGGGCGGGACCTACGCCACTCATCAAGCCATGCTGTGGCGGCGTCCCATATACAAAGTAGAGGAAGACTGGCACAGATGTTAGCTCAGGGACCATCTTCCTCAAGCAAAAAGAGGAAGACTGGTAACAGATGCCAGCTGAGGGCCAATCTTCGTCACATACACGCCAAAAAAGATATATCCCTTGTAAGGACTTCCCCTTTTAAGAATCGGTGATGTTTAGTTTCCATGAATTCTTATTCTCATAATTGCCTTTATAAAATCTCCTGTCCTTATATTATTGATGCAAATATATCTAAGCAGTCTAGTTAGATTTTTTTGTTCCTTTTCTCTTCCTTGAATTGTATTTATTTCCTGCAGTGTGATATATTTGATATATTTGGTTTGATCCTCTTCATCTTTCTATTTTGTACATTGGTTTCTTCAAATATGTGCTTATCCCTGAAGGTAATTTATTTTTTTTAATGAAGACCTAGTTTGCTTGTTTATAAAATGAGTTGTTTCCCTTATAGGTTCCTTCCTGGTTTGAAAGGGAAAAGTCTTGTATAATCGAGTAAGTATTGTGGCCTACTAGATTTTACTTTATTGTGCATTGGGGAATTGGTTCATTACCAACCCTCCCTGTTCCCCACCATGCTTACAGGTAGTTGGGCTAGAATCTGGTGTACAAAACCCCTCCAAGAAGCCCAACTGTCCCAGGCCAAACCTGAAATTTCATTAGGGAACAATCTTTTGGTGGTATCACTGGGCTGATTCTGCATTAACAGGAATGGAAAGTGGCCAGTGTGGTCAGATGTGGTCATTTGTTTCCCATCCCTTTAAATACTCACCCTGTTTTCTGTTTCGCTCGCAACTGCACACCTTCCAACTCTGAGTGTGTGGCATTTCCAAACCTATGCTAGGAAGATTGACTCCCACCACAATTGTAAGTTTTCCTTGTGTCTATTCTGGCTTGTGACTTCCTCCTCTTTGTTCTACACATTAGTGTGCTGACCTTCACTTTTTATCTTACAGAATTTCATGAGCAATTTTTATCTTCTAAAGATCCTCTCTCCTTACCCTTCATTTCCTCCATGTTATATGTTTATTCCTTTATGTACATATTTACTATAACTTTAATGGGATTTTGGAATGTAGAGGCAGTACATGAATGGACTCAGTTTCCCATCTTGATCCAAAGCCAAGAAATAATTACTTTTTGGTTTATATGTTAGCCCTTTTTAAATGAAAGAAAAATGCTACTCTTTACCTATTTCTTCCTCACTAACACCCCTGTTATGGACTTAATTTTGTCCCCTCAAAATTCATATGTTGAAGCCCTAATCCTCAGTGTAACTGTATTTGGAGATAGGACTTTTATGAGGCAATTAAGTTTAAATAAGGTCATTTCTAATCAGATAAGATTGGTGACCTTACACACACGCACTAAGGAAACGTCATGTGAGCATACAGCCAGAAGGTGGCCATCTTCAAGCCAGAAAGAGAGCTTTCAGTAGATCCTGACCTTGCTGTCACCCTGATCTTGGAGTTTCAGCTTCCAGAACTGTGAGAAATAAATTTCTGTCATTTAAGCCACTGAGTCTATAGTATTTTGTTACGGCCGCCTGAGCTAAGACAACCCTAATCAGGTATTGACAATTGTCTATTCCTTCTTTGGGGACCTAGATTAGCTCCTTTGAATTCCCTTCTTCCTAGCAGACATCCTGGCAAAGACAAGGGACTTTATCAGGGATAATGTAAGGACATATACTTTTATTTTGGTTGCTAGCATCCAGCACCTTCCCTTCCCACTGATTGTCTAGCCTCTGTTGCCAGACTTGTAGTATTGTTTTTCTTCATCTGAGGCTAAGTACTTAATACCATTTTTTTATTCTTTTGGGGAGGAAGACGGGCTCTGAGCTAACATCTGTTGCCAATCTGCCTCTCTTTGCTTGAGGAAGATTGTTGCTGAGCTAACATCTGTGCCAGTCTTCTTCCATTTTATGTGGAGTGTCACCACAGTGTGGCTTGACAAGTGGTGCTAGGTTTGCGCCCAAAATCCGAACCCACAAACCTTGGGCTTCTGAAGCAGAGTGTGCAAACCTAAGCACTACAGCACCAGGCTGGCCCCCATAATACCTTTTTTAAAAAATGATTTGCCCTAGATAAAAGCAGAAAGTGCATCAAGTTTAGAATATTCCTTAATTTCATTGAGTTAAGCTTTTAAAATCTTACTTATCAATTCACGTTTTTCCTTGTTAATATTACACATTCTCCCACTAGCCTAACATTTCACCCTAGACCTAGCTTCTAAAAATGTCAATAAATGTATCAGTAATTGATTTTCTTTGCTAAGGAGTTTTAATGCACTCAAGAAACTAAAATGTACTCTGGCGACAGGTGGTGGGTGCTTTATAATTTTTCCTTTTAACTGAAATTGCCTGCAATATTTAGGAATAATCAAATGAAACGCTGATAAGGTAAAAAAGAAAACCATAAAATTAGAAGGGGTCTGACTTCAGAGGTTATGGAGACCACATTGCTTCATTTTGTTGGTATGGAAACTGACACTTAAAAATACTGTTACACAGATTATGAGGAGTGTAATTAAGACTAGGATCCATAACATTTATGTTTGAGGACTTTTTGGTTAATATTCTGTTTGCCGTGAGGTTCCATTTTAATATTTTAATAATTGATAGACTTTATTTTTGAGCAGTTTTAGGTTTATAGAAAACCTAAGCAGAAAATACAGAGGGTTCCTATACACTCTTTCATCAACTGTCAGTGTCCCCCATTATTAGCAACTTGTATTGGTGTGATACATCTGGTACAATTGATGAGCCAATATTGATACATTATTATTAATTAATGGTTTATATTAAGGTTTACTTTTGATTTTGTATAATCAACGATTTTGATAAATATATAGTGACAAATATCTGTCATTACAGTATTCTATGGGATAATTTCACTGCCCTAAAAATCTTCTGTGCTCTGCCTATTTGTCCTTTCCTCCCCTAGAGCTCTTGGCAATCACTATCTCTGTAGTGTCTCCGTAGTTTTGCCTTTTTCATGTAGTGTCCTTTGCCATATGATTGGAATCATACAGTATGTAACCTTTTCAGACTGGCTTCTTTTACTTAGCAATATGCCTTTAAAGTTCCTCCATGTCTTTTCATAGCTTCACAGATGATTTCTTTTTAGCAGTGAATAATATTCCGTTGTCTGGATATACCACAGCATGTTTATCCATTCACCTATTGAAGGATATCTTGTTTGCTTCCAAGTTTTGGAAATTATGAATAAAGCTGCTATAAACATTTGTTTGCAGGTTTTCATGTGATCTAACTTTATCGACATTTGTGTAAATACCAAGGAATGTGACTACTGGATCTTAAGGTAAGAGCATGTTTAGTTTTATAAGAAACTGCCAAAATGTCTTCTAAATTGGTGTACCATTTTGCATTCTTACCAATGATGAATGGTAATTTAAAAATATCCTATATTTTTAAAAATTTTTTCCAGTAATTTTATTGAAATCATAATGGTTTATAACATTGTGCAATTTTGGGTGTACATTATTATTTATCAATTTCTGAATAGACGTCATTGTTGTGCTCATCACCAGTAGTTTAATTTTTGTCCATCACTGTACATATGTGCCCCTTTACCCTTTTCACCCAGCCCCAAAACCCCTTCCCCTCTGGTAACCACTAATCTTTTCTCTTTATCCATGTGATTGTTATCTTCCACATATGAATGAAATCAGGAAGTACTTATCTTTCTCTGTCTGATGTATTTGGCTTAACATCATACCCTCAAGGTCCATCCATGTTATTGAAAATGGGATGATTTTGTATTTTTTATGGCTGAGTAGTATTCCACTGTATATGTATTTATATACCACATCTTCTTTATCTATTCATCCATAGAAGGGCACTTGGGTTGCTTCCACGTCTTGGCTATTGTGAATAGTGCTGCAGTGAACATAGGGGTGCATAAGCCTCTTTGGATCATTCATTTCAAGTTATCTGGATAAATACCCAGTAGTGGGATAGCTGGATTGTATGGTATTTCTATTTTTAATTTTTTGAGAAATCTCCATATTGTTTTTGCTAGTTGCTGCAGCACTTTGCATTCCCACCAGCAGTGTATGAAGGTTCCTTTTTCTCCACATCCTCTCCAACATTTATTGTTTTTTATCTTGGTAATTATAGCCATTCTGACTGGTGTAAGGTGATATCTCATTGTAGTTTTGATTTGCATTTCCATAATAATTAGTGATGTTGAACATCATTTCATGTGTCAGTTGCCCATCTGTATTTCTTCTTTGGAAAAATGTCTGTTCATATTCTCTGCCCATTTTATGATAAGGTTGTATGGTTTTCTCTTATTGAGTTGTATGAGTTCTTTATATGTTTTGGAGATCAACCTCTTGTCAGATAAATGATTTGCAAATATTTTCTCCCAGTTGGTGGATCGTCTTTCTGTTTTGTTCATGGTTTCCTTTGCTTTGCAGAAGGTTTTTAGTCTGATGTAGTCCCATTTGTTAACCAAAAATATCCTATATTTTTAATACATTTTTATAAAAGTATCATAGTACAAGAATATAAATTTTTCCCAATAGAGAAAATCAAAAGTTATCTCTAATACTATTGACAAAACTATTTTCTTCTAGTACTTTTGTGTATATTTTCATATACATTATAGTACAGCATATGTTTGCTTTCTTTTTTTTCATTTAAAGGCAAATCATAAAAAATGATATATTCTTGCATATCTTTCAAAACAAAACTTTAGTGATTGATTAATACTACATTATCTGGGTTTGCCATAATTTACATAACCATTTTCCAGTTGTTTGCAATTGAAGTGGTTTCTAATTATCCGTTATTATAAATAACACTGAAATCAACATATGTAGGCATGTTTGAGTATTCTGACTTAAAACTTGTTAGAATTTGGAAGGTGTTTTATTGTTTAGCACTTTCAGGTTTTCAAAGTGGAAAATAAATGTTAAATTAATATTTAGGAAGTAAGAAAAGAACATAAATGATAATGGTAGGAAACACCTATGATGTAGTACCTACTGTGACCCAGGCACTATTTCGAACATTTTATTCATATTAACTCAGTTAATGCTTACAACCATCTGAGGAGGTTTGGGGCATTATAAGCCCCATTTGACAGCTAAGAAAATTGAGTGTAAGTAACTTGCTTAAAGCCTCACACGTAGCAAACAGTGGGATTGAGCATCAAGTCCATATAGTCTGGCTCCAAGCAATGTTCTTAACAGCTTTACTCCACTACTGAAAGAACATTTGACTTGCATAAATCAAGGTAGAATACAATCTTTTTAGGGCCATATCGATCCCGATCATGACCTGTCATCTTACATATGTCCTATCACCTCTTTAGATTACCTACCCCACCTAAGTAGGCATTTGAGTTTGCAACTCTTGGCAAAGCAATGAAGTGCTGACTGGGCTGTGAGGTGACTGGTACAGAATGAGTAAGACATGCTGTAGCTGCATATGTTGCTAACATTTGGAAGATTGACCAGTTCTATAACACTTCTTCCATGCAACTATATTTTGGTAGATAAGCGATGCTAAACAAATACCAGACTGCTGTGTAGACCTATGATTCTGAAAATCCATGGTCCTTAACACAACCTCAGTTGTATCTTGATGTCAATAAATAAATCTTTTCACTTTCATTCCTTTCAGCAACTATTCCAAATCCTCACTACCCTCACTAAGTCCCACACCAAAAAATATTACTTTGACTATCAGTAGATATCTGTACCATCAACTTCCCTAAAAAAATTCAAAACATTACTCAAATTGTGGGTAGCAAACTAGTGACTTGTTTTGCTTGTCATTCCCCAATGTCTTTGTTGGAAGGACCTAGGCTTCTAGGCAGGGCAACAGACGGTAGATTTGGAGAAGTCAAAGGGAATGATCCATGAACTACTTAGTTATATCCATGAGCTGAATTAGAAATCCAATTTGAGGCCAAGAGAGAAGAATATAGCTATAGAGATATTAAGTCTGTGCTTTTGGGGCCTGAATACCCTATGAAAACGTGAATTCCTATAAAAGTTGAATTATAATAATTTTTTATAGTGTAGATTAGACAAATTATAGTCATTTTAAATGTTATAAACAAATTAAAATCCACTTTATAATACAATATATTTAACTAAATATTTATAAAATATTTAAATATTTAATTAAATATTTTAATTATTAATATTTAAACATATTTATCTACTTAAAAATGATAACCAAATCTTTAGCCTTTCTTTTCTTGTGCTCTTTTTAAAACACCCTAGAGAAATGTGTATCTTCCCTTGGGGGAGGCCCCTGTGGTGGATGGCTTTTAAACAGAGCTTTAGCTGTTTTTATGGTTATCAATTCCTTCATTATGCTGTATATTTTAAAAATTTTTTTCCTAGTGCATTGAGTTGACAATGTTTTATTGTTCATTTTTAATTTTTTAAATATGAAAAGTTCAAAATTATTGATTTTCCTTGGAGTACAATTTTGGCTATATTTCACAGATTTTGATATGTAGTATTCTAATTATTGTCACTTTATTAATATTTTCTAATGGAATTTTTATTTATTTTTTTCTTCAATTTAAAAGTAAATTGAGTAAACATCCACTGCCAATCCTCCTCTTTTTTTGCTGAGGAAGATTGGCCCTGCGCTAACATCTGTGTCCATCTTCCTCTACTTTATATGGAGGACATCTGGCACAGTATGGCTTGATAAGTGGTGCATAGGTCCACACCAGGGATCTGAACTGGAGAACCCTGGGCCACCAAAGCAGAATGTGTGCAATTACCCACTGCATCACTGGGCTGACCCCTCTTAATGGAATTTTTAAACTTTCATCTTTTGCTTGAGAATTTCTTAGGGAAGTTTAGTTTGGGTTGTTTATTTTCACAGCTGGGAATATTTTGTCTTTAGTGTTGTAAATAGTTTATAATTGGGTAAACAATTGTGCAACATCATTTCTACCTCTTAATGTATAGCTTGTGTATAGCCATTCATTTGCTCATATATTTACCAGCTATTTATTTAACGCAAGCCATGGGCCTGACACTGTACTAGATTCCAGTGATAGACAGACGAAACAGACATTGTATCCGGTTTTAAGGAACTTAAAATGTTTGACTAGTTATGCACAAGTAAACAGGAGCAAAAGAGTGGTAAATGTATTTTTATTATGTACAGAAGATTTGAGTGTGGTCACAATTGAAAGACAGGTTTTGCAACCTAGATATGTCAGAAAAAAATCTTCGTAGAGAAGATGACAGGTGAGAAGAGTTTTGAGGGAAGGAGAGATGTTTGCCTAGTAGTAAAATTTGAATGAAAACGTTCTAACTAGAGGACAAATCAACTCTATTCTAAAGTCCAATAACTTTATAGAAGGATCCTTCCTCTTCTACATAATCTCTTGTCCTGTGCTCTTCATCCTATCCCCTTCCATCTCCCACAGAGATCATTCTTTTTTCCTTTTCTCACCTTATCTTCATCTTCCCTCTCCCTATGTACTCTTTCCCCCAAGTTTATAAATATATATCTATATGGCACCCATTCTAACACTCGTACACACACTACACCATTGTAACCTCTTTGCCTTTTAATCCTGTCTAGCTCTTGCTTTAATTTTTCCTTCATTTTTACATAAAAGCATTTTCATAAATAGTCAACATTTTTTATTTCCGTTTTCTGACTTTTTTTTCCCTTTTCCTCTCCTATAATATGACTCTCGTCCTTACAAACAGCAGGAACTAATTTCACTGAGGTCACCACTGAGCATCTAATTGCAAATATAATGGATGTCTTTCATTACTCTCTTACTTTTTGGAGGGTACATGGCAATATTATGAAAAAAACTATATATATATATATATATATACAAATAAAGTCAGGATTAGGATTATTTGTTTGCATTTATCTCTCTTACTAGACTATAAAAATGTGAGAGCAAGAGATATAATGTCATCCTCAGTTTGGCAGCTCTAAGTGCTTAGATCAGTGCTAGTGTAGGGTAGATACTAAAAGTTTAGTGACCTCAACTCTACCAGCACTTATTCAGATACCCAGATCTCCTATGTAGGTTTGTAGTTGTGCTGATGCATTTAGGTTTAATTTGTCCAATTATTATCTTCATGTCCTATAGTAATTCTGAACACTCTATGTCCTGAATTACTGTGTTTTACTTCTTCTGTGATACATCTTCACTAGTGAGCTGATATAAATGTTTGAATCAGCTCTTCACTCAAAAGGAGTTTTGCCATCTGCTGGATGGAGAGGTTGTGAGAAGGGAATCAAAGTCCCTACTACTGTGGAAACTTGGCCTTTCAGATTATGGGACTTTTCTAATGGAGGGTTTTGAAAATTTCAACAGACCATAAAAGTTTGATTTGAAGCAAACTCATTCTATTTTACTGAACTTTTCATGTTCATTTTTCTTTCTTACCTTCTCTTGTATTAATCATTCTCTGTCTCTCAGTCTCTTTAATTTATACACACATGTCATTTTTCCTTTAAAACATGTTACTTATGCATTCTTTATTATTCTCTTAGTGGATACTCTAGATATTGCAACACTCTCGTTGACTTATTACAGTCTAATAAATATGACTTTTACCATCTTCCTCACAATTTTACAATCTTAAAAGATTTTAACTCCATGACCCTCCACCCCAATACCCCAAGCCTTTTGCATTATTGTCATCATGCAGTTTTATTCCAGGTATATTTCAAACCAAAATAGGCATTGCAAGCTTCACTTAGAACAATAAATGTTTATTTTTAATTTTCTTTACCATGTTCTTCATTCCCTTCTGGATTTTAATCTTTTTGTCTCAGATCATTTACTTTCTGCCACAAGAAAATTTTGGATATTTGCTGGTGACATATATCTCAGTTTTTATTTGTCTGAAATCATACTCACTTTTAGTTCATTTAGGAAAGATAACCTGACTGGGTATAGAAATCTAGGTTGAATGCATTTACTTTTAGCACCAGAAGAAACACATTTGAGAGGTTAATATCAGCAAGATATCAGAAAAGGTGGTGTTCAGCTGTATCTCCCCTCAACAAGAATAATTTGGCAGCCATCCACATACAAAAGTGCCTTCGTGGGAGCTTTGGGATTCAGGTAGGAGATTGTGAAACCCTGTGATAGACAGACAATTGTGGGCCCTGGTGGGGTCCAAGACTCAGGAGGGCCATTTTGAGAAGGCAAGCCTGTGTCCAGGTGGCAGTTTCGCTGACTGTGGTCCTGGCTACAGACCCAGAAACAGCCTCAACTTCCTGTGGACTCAGCTTCAGCACAATTCAGTCTTGGTCCTGCCACCAGCACCATCTGCCAAGCCGCCTTGGAAGAGTCATTCCCATCCATGCCTCACGTAATAGGCCTGCAGACCTTGGTCTCAGCGTTGGACCTAGAAGTAGAACATGATGCAGCTGCAGCTCCTCTCAGCCATGGTCTGGGAGCTGCTAGAGGAAAGCTTGCTGAACTCAGTCCAACTGGAGATTCTGAATTGGCCCTGTAACTGGGCTTCAGCCCATCCCAGTCACAGTCTGCAAACAGTCCTGCTAGCCCAGGAACTCAGTGGGAGACACTCCCATATGTACCACTGGAGATCCTGAAATGGCCCTCTACTTGGCTCCAGCTCCTTGTAGCCACAGTCAGGGAGCAATCCTGCCTGTCAGGGACCCCACGGGAGACATACCCCTTCGTGCCTCCCCAGGGCTGCAGACCTTGATAGACTGACCTGAAACAGCCCTAGGATTTAATTCAGCCCCTCAGGCACCTACTCAATGTCCTGGCAACAGATCTCCCAAGGACCTGTTAGGGGCCACACCCATCCACACCTGGTAACAAGCCTGCTGCCTGCAGATCCAACTGCAGACTCTAAAGCAGACTCTTGTCCCAGCCGCACCCTACTGAACAGTGTCCAGAGATAGTCCTGTCCACTCAGAAACCAGACAAGATCCACACCTGTCTAAGCCCCTGGTAACAGGCCTGCCAACTGCAGATGCTACTGCGGACCCAGTGACAGCCTTGTGACCTGTCTCTAACCAGAACAACTTTCTGCTTAAGTCACCCACATTTTTTTCTTTTTTCCATTTTTCTTTGTCTTCCATCTGCAATATCTGGAATTCCTCTGCTCTGTCTTTTTGTATGATGTTTCTTCTCCTGCTTTTAGTCATATCGTCCTGTCTCTAGGTGGGGACTTTTTTTGTTTTTTTTACTGAAGGCAAACCATTAGTTATAGAATGTTTGAAGCTGCAGGTGATGTTATTTTCCTAGATACAGGTTTCCAATTTTCTCTGCCAAGTAGATGGACCTGTTCACTTTAATCTGAATATGGACTGATTTGAATAGGAGCTTCAGTGCACTTTTGATAAGGCTTGGTAGACTTTGATTTGACGCTGATGTTAGAGAGCAGCCATCTAGACCTTTCAGCTGAGAGTCTGGTATGATAACTAGGATCCCTTTCCCTGGCTGGTCCTGAACTTTCATTTTCATTTCTCAGCAAAAGTAAATGGCAGAAAACTTTACACCCCTTTACAGAAGATTTCAACTTAGCTTTTAGCATCTTGCCACTAGTAGCTTCAGAATTTGGCAAATTTATTGAAGATAAAACTAGATGCACGCAAGGACCAGTTTCTTGCTATGCCTTTCTTACATGGATTTTGTGCGATGAAGCTTTCAATTTTCTCTCTAGTTTGTTGATAGTGAGAAACATTTTGCTTGTATCTTTGTTTCTCAGCAACAACTCTGCCTGGGAAAGACTAGATTTTCAGCCTCTTGTTCTGGGCCCATTAATGACAAATATTCCTGGGATTAAAAGTATCTACTGCTTGTAAGCTCACTTCTCAGTGTTCTCTTCTCTCTAGAATCTTGACCCTTCTGGACCTTGTTTCGTCAGTTGCTCTCTGGTGCTTTTAAACAGACATTATTTGTACTTTATATAGCTTTTGTATTTTCTTTTTCTCTGTGTAGGCATTAGTTGGCTTCAAGATACTTTACTCTTATGTCCTGAGTTTCTTGTAAGACACTGAAGCACTGAAACAGTGGCACAATCAATTTTATCTATAGTTGCATCTTGCACAAAGTTGCTAATATTACATAATGAAGTAAGGAGATAAATTAGCTACATTTTTCAATTCTAAGTAACAACAGGCTGCTTCTCTGAAATAAAAAAATGTGGAAAATTTTGTCCTTATATATGTATAAGAATCACGTCTTTTCTATTCTTTTTTATCTAAATTTATATATTCCAAGTGGAATTGAACAGACAAGAGGAAAATTATTTGATTGCAAATCATTGGAGTCATTAACAAAGTCCCTGATTAAATTACATTTGCTATTCTGAACACCTGAATATTTAATGATAACTTTCCAGCTATTAACTTGCTGTATTATAACATTTTGCATATTATGGCACACATTAATATGACTACCCTCCTAACCTATTTATGTGTAAAAAATAAACTTTTAAAATACTTATTTCTGTAGTAATCTGTGGATGGCTTTTTTCAAGACGCATTCAACAAACTAAGAAATAAAAAAAAGTTACCCCTTAGAAAAGCAATTGTCAAAAGTTTACATTCCATTCAATAATTTGGGTTTCTCTGATCTTTATGGTTCTGTTTATAGGATTGAGAATAGGGAAAACTTCCCTGAATAATTCTGACTTTCTGGCCACATTCCTTTTAGCTGTAACATTTTATATTGGATATGCATAGCCTTTAAATTGACTTTATCTATAATAATTAAGTGAAACATAAAAGTTGTATGCAAACAATATAAATTTTTTATACATGCCAATTAACTGGTTTAATTTCTTTTTCTTTTTATGATTCAATTATTCAGCTAAATTAGTCATAGAAACTATTTGTTTCAATGTCCAGGAGAAGGTTATAATGTTGTTATGTGCCATTCAGTTGTCATATTATTATTACTTTGATGAATAAAATGCATATTCATTTTTAAATGTAGCAGGTACTACAAGTGGTATGAAGTGGCATCTCAGTCCCTGCAGAAAATACCAGGCAGTGAGAACCAGCTGTGTAGAACGTGAACCAATCCACAGGTTAGAGTGACTAGGAGGACAAAAGTGAAGTTCATCTGCAGAGATGCTTAAATAAAATAAATGAGTAGATAATTCATAATCTAATACCTCAAAAGTACATATGATTATATTCTCTCCATTTGCTCTTCTCTTGTACTATCCTATTTAGATATGTGGTTAGTTAATCCATTTATATATTTTTAAATGAGAGAGAATTTTAAAAGTTTATCATGGATTATGAAGTGTTTTAACATCCAAATTTAGTAGGACACAGAGTATGACATTTTCAGCTATAAAACCCATACTGTTATCTAAAGTGGAAAGACATTAACTTGAAGCAGAGCAAGCCAAAGGTTTGCAACATTTATTTTTTTTTTACTGAGGAAGATTCGCCCTGAGATAACATCTGTGCCAATCTTCTTCTATTTTGCATGTGGGTCACAGCCACGGCATGGCCACTGAAAGACAAGTGGTATAGGTCCATGCCTAGGAACTGAACCTGGGCCACCAAAGCAGAGTGAACCAAACTTAACCACTATGCCACGGGACCAGCCCTCTCTGCAACAACTTTTAAGAGGATATGTCTAGTTAGTTCAACTCAAGTACAGAAAAACTAAATATTACATAGGCCACTGGTAATTATAGACCTGGCTTTCAATGGCAATTTAGGCTAATCTCATCCCTTATGTGATACACACACTTCTTTGCAGTTCAACATGATATACAGTAGTGTCCTGTGTTCTCAAGGGATATATTCCAAGACCCCCAGTGCATGCCTGAAACCATAAGTAGTACCAAACCCTATATATACTATGTATTTTCCTATATGCACATACCTATGATAAAGTTTAATTTATAAACTATTAACAATAACTAATAAAAAATAGACTAATTATAACAATAAAATTTAATAAAAGTTATCATAGATCTTAGCAACTTCAGCATATGATTTTTTTTTTCCTTATTAAGTCAAGAACTTTCACCTTTTCACTTAAAGAAAGTACTTTACAGCTCCTCTTAGGCATATCTGAATTGCCACCATCACTAGTCTTGTGCTTTGGGGCCATAATTAACTAAAATAAGGGTTACTTGAACACAAGCACTGCAATGCTTATATGGTGACAGTCCATCTGATAACTGAGATGACTACTAGATGACTACTAAGTGACAAATGGGTGGGTAGTGTATACAGTGTGAATCCGATGGACAAAGGGATGATTCATGTCCTGGATGGCATGGAGTGAGACGATGCTAGATTTCATCACACTACTCAGAATGGCATGCAATTTAAAACTTATGAATTGTTTATTTGTGAAATTTTCCATTAAATATTTTCAGGCCATGATTGACCGTGGGAAACTGAAATTGTGGAAAGCGAAACCAGGGATAAGGAGCAGCTACTATAATCAAGACTTCTTTTATTTTCCTACTCCGGTTGATATTATGTTAGATTATCAATTTTCTACTTGGTGTGTTTTGAAGAATGCATAACAGGAAATTTAATCAACCTATACATTTTTTATGAGCCTTTCTACTTGTATGAACATATTGCCAATGTAAATCCAGGTTAATTAGATTTTCTTCAAATTTGCTATGAGGAGGTCACCATTCCTAGAACAAAAGAAATGTATGAAAGTCAAATAAAAAACTTTGACACTCATAAATAAATAAAAAAAACACTTATGTTGAATTCTCATCAATTTATAAGAACAGAAGAAAGCATTGCCTTATAATTCTTACCCCGAAAAACTATGCACCAAATTAAAATCCTATTTTTGTGTAAATACACTTGGGACATTTGTATTTCAAAACCACAGTATGATGTGTTTTAAATGAATACTTTTTCTTTACTGTAATTCATAGCTATGAAATCTCTTGACCCTTTCATCACATAGACTACTGGAAAATAAAGAGAGAAGAAGATGGCACAAAGCATGAAAAAGTGGAGTAATAAAATTATTCAATACTTAGATATTAAGCTAATTTTACCTGAAGAATACAATAATTCCTTTCGATTTCAGAGATTCTTATAATTCCTTCATGTAGAGCCTTAATAATTGACTTTTCAAGGGATGAAGCAATAATTTGGAATGTGATGTCAAAGAAATAGCCCATCACCTTCAACAGCCTCATTCAATATTGGTCAAATCCTTTGTTTACTTTGAGGATCAGAAACACACAATTTTGTAGGATTGAAAAAGGTCTTCATAGGTACAAGAAAAATGAATGATTTAATTTGGTTAAAAGGCTCCTAAATAGAGAAATACAGTAAATATATGGAAATGTATTTCTCTTATATTCTTTACCTTAAGTTCAGATGGAAGGTTTGGGGTTGGATATGTGAAGATGTCCCATAATGGGCCAATGTGTATAAGTCAAAATTGTCAAGAATAGTCCTGATTTCCAATAGCTTATTATGATGAAAATATATGATGAGTTTCCATATTTGAGAACATTAACTATATATGTAAGTTCAATATTTTCATGATGCCCCAAAGGAGATTTGGCCAGTGTTAAGGCAGGATATGGGTTAATGGAATGTGTTCCAAAGATGATTTTCAGGCTGACCCTGATATTCAGTCTGTATCTTTTATGACTGGAAAAAAATTATCAACAGGTTCTGAAACCATAACACTAGGGATAATATCCTATCCTGCTCGAATCATAGTTGCTCCTTTGAAAAGTCAGCTAGACATTAGAAAGAAGCATCTAAAAATAATGCTCATTCATAGCCATATTTTATAAATCTGTGTCTCTGTGGGGACTTTTAAATAATAATTCATATAATTACCATGCATCCAGCACAAAATTATGCCATACAACATCTCAGACAGATGGCTGTTCACAAATTCAGCCTCTGCTTAGACATGTCGACTTAAACAGTGCTAATTCCCCAGGCAGCATGCCTCACTGTTAGGCAGATCTACTTGGAGGACCTAAAAGGGAGTGAGAAGTATGGAACAGGGCACATCCTTCATCTGAACTAAACATAAAATCTGCTTTCTTATAACTCCCAACCATTGATATGAGATGGATCCAACTGTGATGATAACAAAGGAACTGGGAGGAAAATTGTGAGAAGTCCTCCCTGGCCCAGGGCATCTGTTAGCTGGAATACTATTTTCTCAAGCCATAAGAATCCAAACAGGCTGTGAACATGCAGTCTCAAGGCAATGACAATAGTATCTTAACACTTAACTGTTAACAGACTTGAAAATGCCTGCAAATGTTAATTTATTTCTTTTTGTCACTTTAACCTACATATTCATCTCTTAGGAAAATGAAATGATGACTACTGTCGATCTATAAGAACTAAAAGGGACAAGCAATGGGATGTTTTCTTCTCTTTTCCTCCAAGTAGTTTTATAGTATAAATGTAAGAATATAGTTGTGTGCTGACAAATTTCGCAGTCTGACCCAAAAGTGCCACATTGTACTTTAATTATAATGCTGTTCACCAGTATGGGTATAAGACTGACTTACTGCAACAGCTATATTTTAATTGCATGAACTTCTACTGTTTAGAATGAACCTTATGATTCATTCTCATTATAAAAATTTAATAGACATCTAATTAAATACATTATTCAATGAAATTAATTGTGTGAATTAATTTGTGGTAAAATGAATATCCAAGGGTAAAGCATTACATTGCTTAAGGCAAGAAAAAAAGAGCTAAATTCATAGATAATGATGATGCCATCAAAAGAGACCTTCAACTGTACATTTAGTCACAGGCATCTATTTCTTTTGATTGAAACCGCTTAGGCTACATCAATGAGTTGTGAAAAACAAATTTTATCAATTTAATCAAACATGTTAATTGGTTGAATAAACCTATCAGATAATTTCTTTTGGAATCATGTAAATGAAACCAAGTATCAGTTGAAAAGCAAACAATTCAGTAAGTTCTTAGAAGGGGACAGCTTAAACTGGAGTCTTTGCTATTTCCAGCAGAAAGATTATTAATACATGGATCACCTTTGGTGCGTGTGTGTGTGTGTGTGTGTGCATTGGGCTGTGCTGTGGGTATAATCTCCTCCTCAGTAATGATCATCGTCATTATATTCATTAATTCATTTAAGGTAGTAAAATAAAAATATCTAATTAATAGTTAATTAATAATTAATAATAATTATTAAAGGCAGTAAAAAAGAATAAAAGAGTATCTGCTTAATAGGGTTGTGGTGAAGATTAAATGAGTTAATAGGTGTAAAATACTTGGAAGAGATTTCAGCAAACAGTAAAAATTAATTACTGTTGCCTTTTCCCATTTAGTTAATAAATATCAAATGTGTATTATAGGCCAGGTGCTGTGCCAAGCTTGGGGATAAAATGTTGAAAAAACTGTTGTGGCTTCTGTTTTCATGGAGTTTAAAATCATGTGGAGGATCCACACATTGATCACACATTTGGGCGACACATATAATTGTAAAACTGTCACTGTCTTAAGTCCTATGAAGGACAGTTACATGGTGCTATGGGAGTGTATTATGAAGGAAAACTCGTGAACTAGCTAGTGTTCTGTGCCAATTATTGAACTTTCAGAAATTGGTCTATTATAACAATCCTCAGTTTCCTTAGGGAAATTTCACATCATTTTCTGCAATGACCGTCTTTTTTGGCATGCTGGGGTGAATTTCTTTCATTAATCTTCTCAGCATCTTTATGAACAAATGCAATAAATATTTATTGAGTAAATAAGACATCCAGGGCATTATTCTACATCATGTCGGAGATGGCCAGATGAATAAGATGCAGCTCTTGTCTTCATGGAGCTCACAATTTCCTGGGAGAGAAACAGTCTTATACACAACAGTCCTAACACAGGCATAATATGAGAAATGTTAGATCCCTTCATTTCTCTTCAACTATTCCATGAGTGCTTAGAAAAGTGTCTGGAACATAATATGCATTCAATTAATAGTTTTTTATTATTATTGATGTTTTTATAATCATTGAGCAAGACATAATAGGAATTGATACTGGAGAATTACATCAGGTCCAAATTATAGAAAGATTTGTATGATGGTCAAAATCCACCACTTCTCACCGGAGCCAACACTCCAACCCTGATCTCTCTGCCCTTATTCATCCATAATCTCAACCTGGACCATTGCAATAGTCTCCACGCTGTTCTCCCTACCTCTTCCTTTGCCCTCCTACATTTTTTTGTCTTTATTTTTGAGGAAAATTAGCCCTGAGTTAACATCGACTGCCAATCCTCTTCTTTTTGCTGAGGAAGCCTGGCCCTGAGCTAACATCCATGCCCATCTTCCTCTATTTATATGTGGGACGCCTGCCACAGCATGGCCTGACAAGCGGTGCATAGGTCTGCATCTGGGATCCAAACCAGCGAACCCCGGGGCACCAAAGCAGAATGTGCAAACTTAACCACTGGGCCGGCCCCTGCCACTTAGGGCCACAGGGGTTTTTAAAAGACCGAGTTGTTCTTAAAATGGGAGACAAATCATATGATGCCTCTGCTAAAAATCTCCAGTGGCTTCCAATTTAAATCAAAGTGAAAGCCAAGAAAAAACCTTGCCTTGATAGCAACTGCCATGCCAATCTGTGTTCCCACTATTTCTCTGATCTCATCTTTTACCCCTCTCCTCTTCACTCATCTTTCTTCAGTTGCAAAGGACTCATTGCTATTCCTTAAACCCTGCACACCTGCTCTCATCTCAAGATCTTTGCCCCCGCTGCTCCACATCTCTGAAACATTCTTCCTAAATATCGGCATGGCCGACTCCCTCATTTCTTTCATGCCTCTGTGCAAATCTCTCCTTATGAGAGTCTTTCAATGATCATCCTATGTAAAATAGCATCTGAGCTTAGCCTTCTTAAATTTTCAGCATAGCCCTCATCATTACCTCAAATAATGTAATTCAATGCATTCTTTAAAGCTCTTTTCCCAACATAGACTATAAACTCTATGACAGAAACCATAATTGTCCTGTACACTACTATATTCTCAGCAGTACAACAGTGCCTGAGTGTTGAGTTTTCGATAAATATTGGTTGAATTAATAATTTAATGAATGGTCCCAAATGTATAAACTCAAGTTTAAGGAATCATAAAATTCTAGTCTAATCTCAAACCAAATTGATGTATTGGTTCTTATTTAACAACTTTAATAATGAGCATCAATTGCTTCATCAGGCAATCTATTTTAATTGGTATAATTTTGACTATGTTGATATTCTATTTTGTAATTACTTGGTTTTTCATGAGTATACATTACATATTTAGATTACACTAGAAATACTAGATTATACATACCCATAAGGAAGTAGTTGTCTTATTATTCTTTTATAATCTTCAGCCATCTTTTATGTACACAAAACAAGCTCATAAATGTGGGGTTTCCAACACCCATTTAAAGAAGGCCATTATGCTTTGTGCTTTAAGTCTGCACTTCTCAAATTATCTGAACTGTAGGAACAGTTTTTTTCCGAATCCAATATGGATTAACACTTTTATAAAATCTAATAAAATGCATTAATATGAAAATGATACAGAAAAAAGCATTTATTATTAGATTCAAGGGACATAAACTTTATTGTAAACATTTTCTAACACTTTCTCTTGATTTTTGTACTCCTCATAGACCAGGATCAAACAGTGCTGGACTAGCATTGGTACCCAGATCTCAAGTGGTGTAGCACTGCTCTACATATTTAGTCTCCATCACAGCTCTACATATGAGTATTTATGTTCCAGTTTTTTAAAAAGTACAAATTTCCTATCAGAGTTAGAGTAATCTAGTGAAGATCATTTAGATAGTACGTAAATGACATCAGATTTTAAATCAGGCATTTCTGTTTGCAATGCACGAATACTTTCTTTATTCCCTCGTATTACATAACAATGTTTACAATTTACTTAATACTTATTAACTGCAAGGCACTATGTTAAGCACTGTGTGTATCTGGGTGTGTACACACAGGCATCATCTGAGATAATTTTCATTCAATACTTACAACAGCCTTGTGTGGCCAATACTGAAATTAGCACCACCTTTCACGAGTAAGGACACTGAAGCACAGATGGGTTAATTAACTTGCCTGAAGTTAAATAGAAAGGGTTAGGAGTTTTGATTTGAAAAGAGCAACTTGCCTTCAGAGCTGGAGCTCTGGTCTCAACTATCGTGATGTGCTGCCTCTACTACAGAGGAAGCACCCCACTTCCTGATAATTCCTCCACATGTGTTGTTGATCTTATCCCCTACCACTCTTTAGGAATATTTTACCCCTTTTCTCCTACGTGTTCAACCTCTCTGTATACAGGATCCTTGCCATCAGCATTTCAATACATAGTAGTATTTTACAACCTTAAAAAATTATTATTTGACCAATCCTCTCTACCTACCACCTTCTCTGCTTACTGCCCACTCCTAAATTTCTGAAAGAATTCCTTACACTTCATCTAATATTGTACTTCTCATTTTCTCTTCAACCCACTCAAATCTGGCTGCTGCCTCTCCACTCTACCAAAACTTAATTTACTGAGGTCACCAGTGAACACCATAATTCAAAATCTAATGCCTTCTTTTATGTATTCATCTTATTTCACTTTCAGTAACATTTGATGAAGTTGAGCGTTCTTTTTTCAAAAGATTTTCTTGATTTGGATTTCATGACACTGTGCTCTTCTTATTTTCTTGCTACCTCTCTTATTGTTTTTTTTTCTCTATGTCCCTTTAATTCCTCATCCTTGAAAGTTGGAGTTCCTGTGGGATATGTCCCGAGCTCTCATTTTTTCTACTTCTAAATACTCTTCCCAGGTCATATCAAATTCTTCCATGGTTGCAATTGCAAGCTAGAAGCCACTGACTAAAATTTTATATCTGAATCCCTGATCTCTCCTCAGATCTTCAAACTTGAATATCTTTGTTGTGCTAATCATATTTTTTATTTTCTGTATTTTATGATCTTTGAAGATCTTAAAAATCTTGCTGGCTGAGGAGACTGTCCGTCCCAGGCTAGCCAATACTTAGAGTTAGCAATGGCTGGGAGCAAAATCAACTAATCCTGAGGCTATAGCTCCAACCACCTCCTTATCTAACTCTCACACACCAAGCTAATATTGCACTTGCCCTAACTCATCCCAGAGCCACTTATCACACAACTGGAGACTACCACTATAGCACAAAGCCCGCTGGAATTGCCTAAATAAGCCAATTCTAAGCTATTTATTCTGCCCTTCCTTGCTTTTCCCATGGAAACCCCAATAAAGGCTCTGGCCTAGACTTTCCCCTGGTTCCTATCCTCTGCCATCTGATCAAAATCTGGTGTTATCCCTGTGGCCCTAAGTGGCATGCAGTGACCCCTTCTCTGAGAGCTGTGAGTATAATAAACTTCTTCCTTCCAAGCCTGGATCTTGTTTCCTCCTGTGGGTGCACTGACTTTACCATACCATATGCAACTTTTAGCTTCTTAGAACATTTATGCATACTAAGATACCTCACAAGCATATATAACTCAATATGTTCAATATTGAAAGGATCATTTTTTCCCTCCAAACTTTTTCCTTCTCTGGTGTTCTCCATGTCAGTAAATGGAAATCTGGTATTCCAATATGCATTATTGAACAACTTTAAAGTAATCTTTGCTTATCTTCTTTTCTCCATCCATCAGTCACCATCTAATACATCTGTAACACAGGTCAATCTCCAAACTGTCTCAAATACATTCACTTCTCTACCATTTATAACTGGTTTTCCTGTTTCCCCTCTTACTCCTATCATGCCAGTCTATTTTCCACCCAAAAGCTACATAATCTCTTTTTTTTCAATAAGTTAAGATCTTATCTTGATTTTCCTGGGACAGATCCAATTTTCATCTATTAATTATCTTAGATAATGATTAATGATACTCCTTCCTTTCTATTAAGTGAGACAGTATGTGTAATATATTATATCTTCATCCTACCTAATATTCATTAAAATAATTTATTGAGCCATGACAAAATTATTGGTCCAAGAATTTTTCTTTCTGTAAAAAAACCCTAAAAAACTAGAAAAAAACATATTAAATAAGCTTTCAGACATTGGAAAGTAGGCAGTTAAGGAGAGTAATCACTGAGAAAAGGGAAACCAGTGTCCTATAAGCACCCAAGATTTCTCCCAGGAGGCAATTTCAGGGCTATAGGGCAGGAAGAGAAAACCCTGGTGTATCACCAAAGACATTGAGTTAAGGATACTGATTTCAGGAGGCTCACCAACTGGAATTTGTGGGGAAGAGTAATAAAGGAGGGCTACATGGAAAAAGGGCTCCAGAAATCTACATATAGATTCCTTTTGGATCTTTGAATGTGAAGCTGAACATTTATAGGGTGAATTTTCATGGGCCCAGACAAATAAGAGTTGCCAGGAAGCTGTATGCTGAACAAGTCCCAGAACTCACACAGGTCTGAGAGAGATTTTCAACAGCTAGGGTGAAAAGAACTCTTTTAGTGCCCAGGGCATTCAGTGAAGACACCAGAATGGTCAGGCCTCAGGAGTAGACCTAAAATATCCTCAAAGTAGAAGACACTTTTGACCCACTTTAACAACACTTAAAAATAAGCTTCAAAAGGATTAGGCTGCTGCACAAGTACTAAAAAAAATCAACTCTTTGTAAAGGAGTAAAGCAAAATCCAGACTGCCAATAATATAACATTGCAGTGTCAAGCAATGAATCAAAAATTAGTGGATATGTGATGAAGCAGGAAAATGTAATACATAACTAAGAAAAAAATCATGCAAAAGAAACAGACACAGAAAAAGACAGATATGATGGAATAAGTAGACAAAAACTTTAATATAGCTATTATAAATATAATCAAGGATTTTAAGGAAATATAAACATAATAAATAAAAATTAAGAAATATAAAAAAGAACCAAATAGAACTGCTAGAGCTGAAAAAGGAATAACTGAAATGAAAACAAAAAAAGACTGAATAGGCTTAGGAGCAGATTCAAAAGCGCTTAATAAAAGATCAGTAAAGATATGGCAAAAAGAAACTATCCTAACTGAAACAAAGAGAAAAAAAAAGAAACATGAGAAAAAAAAGCTGAAAAATAAGAATGTCTGAGAAACTACTATTCCTGAGGAGCTTATATGTAATATAAGATGTTAGCAGTATAAGAAGTGAATGACGTCAGCAAGATGGTGGCGTAGGAATTTCTAGCAACTGTTGCTCCCAGAAACATCAATATGAACAACTATCTGCATACAAAAATACCATCACAAGAGCTCAGGATTCCAGGTGAGGGATTACAGCATCTGAGTGAAGCACAGAAATAAGAAAAGACACATTGAGGAGGGTAGAAAAGATACATTTGCATTACCCCTGTCACCTCTCCCCGAATCCCAGGCAGCCCAGCACAGAAAGAGACACTCTCCCTATGGGAGGAGGAGAGTGAAGTGGGTGCCTGACTTCCCTGAGGACCCCAGTGCTATTACCCCCCAACACTGGGCCAATTCCCATGGCCCCAGGTGGCTCCCACGAATCCAGCCATCCGACCCCCCATCCACCCTGGTGCCAGCTGGCTCCTGCAGGCCCAGGAGGCTCCCGTGGTACCAGGTTCCCAGCCCACCTCAATGTCTGCAGGCGCCCATGGCCCTGGGTGGCTACTGTATCCCCAGATCTAACCAGCCTCCAAGAACCTAGGCTCCAGGTGGGCTTCCATGTACCCAGGATCCAAGCCTGCCCCAGTACCAGGCCAGCTCCTGAGGACCCAGGCTTTCTGCCTGTCCCAGTACCAGACCTGCCCATGTAGCCCCCAACTCCAGGCAGACTCCCATTTACCTAGGCTCCAGGCCTGCCCTGCACTACGCTGGCCCCAAGCCCTCAGGCTTCAGATGGTCTTCCAATGGTCTTCAAATGGTCCTAGGATTGAGGCAGGCTCCCACAGACTCAGCCTCCTGGCTAACCCTACGCTTCTTGATTTGAAACTATTACAAAGCTATAGTAATCAAAACAGTATGATATTGGCATAAAAACAGACATATAGGCCAATGGAGCAGAATCAAGAGCCCTGAAATAAATGGAAGCCTATATTATGAACTATTATTTGACAAGGGAGCCAAGAATACTCAATTGGTAAGTGATACTCTCTTCAACGAATGATGTTGTGAAAACTGGATGTTTACAGGCAGAAGAATGAAATTAGACCCCTATTGTACACCGCTCACCAAAATAAACTCGAAAGGGATTAAAGACATTTCTAAGACCTGAAACCATAAACCTCCCAGGAGAAAAAGTTACTTGACCTTGGTTTTGGCAATGATTGTTTGGATATGAAACCAAAAGCAAGTGCAACAAATACCAAAATAAACAAATGAGACTACATGAAACTAAAAAGCTTCTGCACAGCAAAATACTCAAGCAACAAAATGAAAAGCAACCTGCAGATTGGCAGAAAATATTTGCAAACCATGTATCTGATAAGAGGTTAATATCCAAAATATACAAGGAACTCATACAACGCAATAGGAAAAATGATAATCCAATTAAGAAGTGGACACAGGCTTGAATAGATGTGTTCCAAGGAAGACATACAAATGGCCAACAGGTATATGAAAAGGTGTTCACCATCACTAATCATCAGGGAAATGCAAATCAAAACCATGACGAGATCTCACCTCACACCTGTTAGAATGGTGATTATCAAAAAGACGAGATAAATTCTGGTGAGCATGTGGAGAAAAGGAAACCCTTGTGCACTGTCGGTGTGAGTGTAAATTGATACAACCACTATGGACAACAGTGTGGAGGTTCCTCAAAAATTTAAAAGAACTACCATATGATCCATCAATCCCACTACTGGGTGTATATCTGAAGAAAATGAAACCACTGTCTCAAAGGATACCTGCATCTCCATGTTCATTGCAGCATCATTCACAAAGCCAAGACATGGAAACAATCTACCTATCCATCAACAGATGAATGGATAAAGAAAATGGAATATTATTCAGCCGTTACAAAAAGGAAATCCTGCACTTTTGATAACATCGATAGACCTTGAGGACATTATGCTAAGTGAAATAAATCGGACAGAGAAAGACAAACACTGTTTTCTCACTTGTATGTGGAATCTAAAAAAGCCAAACTCATAAAAATAGAGGGTATAATGGTGGTTGCCAGGGGCTGAAGAGTGAGGGAAATGGGAAATATTGGATAAAGAGTACAAACTTCCAATTATAAGGTGAATAATTTCTTGGGATCTGTTGTACAGCGTGATGCTTAGGTAGCAATACTTCATTATATAACTGAAAGTTACTATCAGAATAGACCTTAAATGTTATCACCACACACAAAACAGGTAATCTTGTGAAGGCATGGATGTATTAATTAACCTTATTGTGGTAATCAATTCACAGTATCAAATCATCACATTGTATATCTTAAACTTAGATATGTCATATGTCAATTATATCTCAATAAAACTCGAAAAAATTTACGAGAAACTTATTGTGGGTTATTTCAGAACTTTCTGTATTATCTTCACAACTTTTCTGTAAATATGGAACTATTCTAAAATTGAAAAAGTTTATTAAAACATCAGTCAGTGTAATTTACCTTGCAGATAAAAAGGTACAAAAACATATAATCATTTCAATAGATCAGGAAAATCATTCATCAAAATTAAGCATACACTCATGACAAAAACTCTCAGCAAATTAGAAATATAAAGAATCCTCTTTATCTTGATTAAGGGCTTGCACAATAAAACCTACAGCTGACAATATTTATTGGTGAAAATTTAACAATTCCCTCATGAAATCAAGAAAAAAGAAACACTCATCACTTTATTCAACATTCTCTTGGAGATGGTAGCCAATTCAATATGCAAGTCAAGGAAATAAAAAGCATACATAATGGAATAAAAAAGTAAAACTGTCTTCACTGTAGAGGGCATGAACGTTTATGTGGAGAATCCTAAGTTATCTTTTAAAAACCTATGAAATCTAATGCTTCCACTTAGCAAGTTTGCTAAAAAGTCTATATACACATTTTATTATCTCTACATACTATTAGAACAAACTATTAGATATTGTCAATAAAAATCCATTAATAATAGCATCACAAATAAAAATAATTAGAGATAAATTCAACCAATTATATGTAAAACCTTTACTCTGAAAAAGTACGAAATACTGTTGACAAAAATCTTAAAAGGATATATAAATAAAAAGATATATCATGTTCATGGATTGGAAGACCCAATATTTCTAAGGTGTCACTTGTTCCCAAATTTTTCTGTATATTCAATGAAATCTCTATCATAATCCCATCAGGTTTCCTGGTAGAAATAGACAAACTGATTACAAAATTACTTTGGAAATTAAAAAGACCTACGATGTATAAATCAATTTGGAAAACAATAGATTTAGAAGAGTAATACTACCTGACTTGAGAACTTACCATGGTGCTATAGTAGTTATGATAGAATGATACTGGCATAAAGATTTAACAAATAGATAAATGGAGCAGTAATAGATCTACACTTAAACAGTCATTTGATTTTCTCTAATGCTCCAAAACTCTTCATTGGGAAAAGAAAATTATTTTTAAACAAATGATGCTGCAATAAACCAACTCCATTTGGAAAAGTATGGGCCTTGACTCCCACTTACAAAATATAAAAACTAATTTGAGATGGATTCTAAACCTAAAGGCTTACTATATAAAGCTTCTAGAAGAAAACTTTACAGAATATATTTGAAACTTAATTGCAGGCAGAGTTTTGAATTCAAGATGCAGCAATGGATAATAAAATGAAATTATAAATAAGATTTTATTAAAAATAAAGTATTCTTCTCATCAAAAAACTCGTAAGAAAAATGCGTAGGCAGCCTAAGCAATGGCGACTATATTTGCAGAACATGTATCTGACAAAGGACTGGTAAGTTGGTATGAAAAAACATATACAACTCATACCAAAAATGATAAACAGAGGCCAGCCCTGTGGCGGCATGGGGTTTGACAGATCTGATATTGGGTGCAGACCTATGCACCGCTTGTCAAGCCATGCTGTGGCAGGTGTCCCACATATAAAGTACAGGAAGATGGGCACAGATGTTAGCTCAGGGCAAGTCTCCCTCAGCAAAAAAACAAAAAAAAGAATAAGAAAAAAGAGAGTAGGATTGGCACAGATGTTAGCTCAGGGCTAATCTTCCTCTAGCAGAAAAAAAAAAAGAGGAGGAATGGCAATGGATGTTAGCTCAGGGTGACTTTTCTTCCAGAAAAAAAAAAAGCTTATTAATTCCAAGTACCACAAGGATGTAGAGCAACTGGAACTCCAGTATCTTTCTAGTGGTAGTGTAAAATGATATAACCACTTTGGAAAGCAGTTTGGCAGTTTCTTATAAAGATAAACATCCATTTAGCTTATGATCCTGGAATCCTATTGCTAGATATTTACCAAAAAGTCATGAAAACATATATCCACTCAAAGACCTGTATGTGAACGGTTATGGTAGCTTTATTCATATTGACCTCTAGCCGGAAACAATGGAAATGTAGATAACAGGAAAATGTATAAATGAACTGTGGGAGAGTCATAGAGAGGGATGTATTCAGTAATAAAAAGAAACTATTGACACACAGCAACATGGACGAATTTCAAAAATAATTTGCTGAGTGAAAGAAGACAGACACAACAGAGCACCTCCTAACTTTACATAAAGTCTAAAAAATGCAGAACTACCCTATAATGACAGAAAGCATAACAGTGGTTGCCTGGAGTCAGGTCGGGGTGTTGCTATAGCATGTCGAATGAGTTCTGCTTCAGATCTCGTACTACTGTGTTTAGCTCTGCCTAGTGCGCTCTGTCCCCTCACCCTGCCCCTTCGATTTCCCCAGCGATTTCCTACTCATTCTTCCTTGAAAAAGTTCCCTCTAAAAAGCTATGTTTCATTGTTCTCAAATCTTCCCTGACTTCCATAACTATGTTACAAATGAATTAATGAGTAAATAAAATCCTCGATGCTTAAGAACTCTGAAAATCCATGCAAACGTTTTTGTGTATGTCCATTTTTTATAGTGAAATGATTGGTAGCTTTTGTCTCATTTTTAACATTTTAGTACAGTCCTTGGTATAATAAGAAATGTATTTGGTCTTTGTCCCTGGTTCCCAGCACAAAGCTTCTCAAGCCTTTGGAATTTCCTGAGTGATAAGTATGTCTTTTGTCATTCATAAGGAGCCCCTTTTGAGTTTATGCTACTTAGGTGACAGGGTAGTGTCAGATAGCCTCAGGATGGGACTGGTCAGTAGAAAGACCCAATGATTAGAGGTTTGGAATTCTCGGCCTCACTCCTTGACCTCTGGGAAGGGGAAAGGAATGGATTGTAGGTTACGCTCTATAAAAACTCTCAAACATGATATGAGGAGCTTTCAAATAGGTAATGCATCCACATGCCTGGAGGGTGGCACATCCCAGTTCCATGGGGACAGAAGCTCCTGCCCTTGGGCTACTTCTGGACCTCCCCCTATGTACCTCTTCATGTAGCTGTTCATCTATATGCTTTATAATAAACTGGCAAATGGAAGTAAATGTTTCTCTGAGTTCTGTGAGCTACCATAGCAAATTAAATGAACCTGAGAAGGTAAAAACCTGGATTTGAGATTAGCTTCTGAAAGGGATGGGGGGCAATTTTGTAGGATTGAGCACTTCACCTGTGGAATCTGATACTATCTCTAGGTTGATAGTGTCCGAACTTAGCTAAATTGTGAGATACCCAGCTGGTGTCACAGAATTGCTTGGTGGTGTTGGAAAAAAACACACACTGGATCCTCCAACAAATAATAGGGATCAGTTGCAGTGTGCTAGGGTCAGAAGATAAATAAATGAACGAAAAGCAACATATACCCTCAAAGAGTTCATGGTTATCACTTGTTTAGCTTTAGATGCTTCACACCTACTGCCCCTTCCCCCAAATTAATTTTAGTATATTTGGAAAACAAAAGGAGATAGTATTTTCCATCTCCACCATTTCACTTTTCCCCATATATACTTTATTTTTTTCTTTTAATCAATTGCTTCCTAAATTTTCCTCCTCTTTTGTGTTATTACAAAATAGATCTACCAACTGATGATCTCTGGGAAAATTTCTTTGAGTAAATTGAGGAATCAAATAAAATGTCTGGAGCACACCGAAGAAAAGAACAACTGAATCCTGCTCTGATAGTTTGATATTGTTGACAAGAATAATCCATAACCAATCTGTAAATGAAAATTTGGGAGAGTTTATTCTGAGCTAAAATCTGAGGACCATGGCCCGGGAGAGTCCTTCCACAAAGGAACAGAGTACTCCAAAGAAGCGGAGGTATACAGGGTAGTTATATACCCTCAAAGAGGATGTTTCACATATGATTGAAATGTCCCTCCCACAATAGTCACAAGATTGCTCTGTCGGCACAGCACTTGATGTACACAGCAGGTAGTGGGTCTGCTATCTTGGTGGTCGTGGCAGGAGGCAAGTCTATTGTCTCGAGCTGAGTGGTCACAGGTGAGCGCAGCAATCAGTTCCTAGCCTAAGGAAAGATGATTAATCCTTAAGGAAATGCCAAGATTGGGAGGGGGAGGGAAGTTGCACCTTTATCTCAAGGGCCTCTGTTCTTGCCATAGTAAATGTTTTAAAACAGATATACAATGCATGCTCAACAGCCATGGTCAGGCACTTTTGGAAAGACAAGGTCAGGCCGAATTAGGTTTACACCAAATGGCTTCCTCATATACTCCAATATATCCTATTACTTGCCATTTTTATTTGTCAATATGAAATACTACTGGGAAATCATTCTGAGATGTGATGAAAATGTATTTAAGGCAGTGTACTCTATAACAGTAAGATGGTGCAGATGACTTTGAGGCATTTTACAAGGGAAAAATAATTAAGGAAACGACATTTGGCTTTAGAAAAGTATTAAACAAAGCTAGACTTCATTCTTGGGACAGCTACATCGTTTTATTTGCAGGTAATTATTTGATTTTAAATGTCATTAATAAGCAAATAGGAATCTCCTTTCAAGTAGGACAAAACCAAGAAACCAAAGTAGTTGTTCATCGTGTTTTTCAAAGACTTAATAGGAATTCATGAGACAAAATTAACAGATGAAAATAAAATCTGGGCCCAAAATTTTTGATAATGGTTAAGCCGTGGGATGCTCTACATGCATCGTCTATTCCCCATCACTAATCTCACTGCTGTGTGAGGAAACATCATCTCAGACCTAGACCATTGCAGCAAACCTACTAAGTGCTCTCCCTGCTTCTTCACTTGCCACCCATCACTGTTTCTTTTCAACACTGCAACTCAAATAATCATGTTAAAATATAGATCAGAAAATGGCTCTTCTCTGTTGAGAATTTTCAATGTCTTCCCATTTCACTAAAAAAACAAAATAAACATGTGAAAAGAAAAAACACTCCTACAACCAAAAAACTCACCGTTTTTACATCTCTGAACTCATTTCCTACTAATTTCTTCCTGCTTTGACCACACTAGCCTCTAGATATTTGTTGTTTTGCTTTGTTTTTTAATATTCTAAGTATGCTTCTACCTCAGAGCCTGTTCTACCTCACTTGCTGTTCCCTCTGTCTGGAATACTCTTCCCCCAAATATCCTCATCTTTACCAAATTTTAATGCCACCTTTTAGTTGAGGCCTTCTCTGCTGGCCACTCTACAAAATAATCCCCCTCCCTCCATCTTCCTCTCCTACTTTATTGTTTGCTAGAACCTTTATCTCATCTAACACACTGCATATTGTACTTATTCATTTTCCGTCTTCCATAATACAACATAAGCCCCATGAGTATGCAGGCTCCATACTTTTGACACCTAGATAAGTGACTGACGTTTATTAGACACTTATGTTGCTGTTGAGAAAGTAAATCTCTCTAGTCCTCTCCAGTTCTAATATTCTGAAAGCTAATAATATTCTACATGATTGTCTTGTTGATGAAACCACTCTGTTCTGCATGATTTTAAGTGTATTAATGAGTGGTGTGCTAGTAAATGTTTAACATCTAGTTTTCTGGAGGGAAATGCCTGATTGCTGAATTCTGTCATGAAATGCTTCCACCATGAACATGAGGTGGGGGTGAAATGCACACAATTGCCTCTCATAAACTGGTATGAGCCATCCATAGTATGTATTGGATTAACACACTTAATGTACTCAATCACCAAGGGAGACAGGTATTATTATTTTGGCCATTTTTTCACATGAGGAAACTACTACACAGGTTAAGCGTGCCTCCCAGCTCACATATCTAGAAAGTGATCTAACTTGGCTACGTCTGGAGATTGACTCCAGAGCCTATGCTCAGGGGAATTTAGCTATACTGCAGGCCTTAGACAAATTACCTGAAATAAAAATAAGGTATAAAAATGAGGAAAATTATAACCATCTGTAGTATGTATATTCTTTGTGTCAGCCAAGAAGCTACAAGTTTTTTAAAAATCTTGAATCTTTAGAAAAATATGTCAGTTGCTCACAGAGAGTGTCAAGGCTTTGGCTAGACTTTTCTTCAGACCACTGAAAATCACTATTCAATCAATAATGACACTACTTGGTTGGCGAGATACAGTCAGTATTTTCAGTATCAATTGCATCACATTGATAGGAACTTCAGGTTGGAGAAAATATTTTTGTGTTTTCTAAGTTTTCTCTTATTTTGTTTTAGTGGGATTCCTTGATGAAATCAGAATATTACTGAACTGGAAATAGAAAAATGTAGACTCTCTCCATATTTTCATAAAGATAAGATACCTAGTGGAGTGTCTTTCTATTTTCCAAATGCACAGGCATCCTGACTTATAATGCAGTAATTCTGTGAGGTACTACATGGCTTTTACATTGTATGGTCATTACAATCAGCCAGCAAATCAATGACTCTCATTAGACAGCAGTCTGTCTTTTATTGCCATTAATTTAACCTGTTTGGAAGTCCTTATTATGAATTCATCTAGTAAAAACACAGCAGTTATATGGATTAGATAAACTTGCTCTATTGCCTAGAGACCTGAAAATTGATTTTGTTTATAATATGAGATTAATTAAAAGAAATATTTAATGCAATATGACCTTTATTTTTACATCACGAAACTTTGAGTAACAGCACCTATTTACTATGCATATTATGTATAAAAAGGATGTATTTATAATAGCTGTGCGCCAAATTGATTAAATCTAAGCAAATCAAACTCAACATTGAACAATTTAGCAAATATTTATTATGTTATTTTAGATATTGACCTTTGGCAATTGAAAGAAAGCATTTTGAGTCACCAAAGTGTATTTTCAGAGGTGTTAAGTATTTCTGGATACTATCTGGTCAATCCATGGCATTTAAATGAGACAATGTTTGGAATATTGAAATGATTGAAATGGCACAGAATATATGTATTTTAACTAGCATAACTTGCAGATGTGGCGTAAGTTGACTCTAGTCCATTGCTGTTATAAAAATTCGGGAGTTGTAAGTTTCCTTGCAGAGAGTTGGTCGAGAGAGGCAGCTGCAAGGGATACACTTGAATGTACTGCTAAAAATACATTTACAGCTCTACCTCAGATCTACAGAATCAATATACATAGGCAAGGGTCTCCAAACCTGAGATTCAAGGATTTGGTGATGCTACTATTAAAAACAATCGAGTAATTCACTTCTTTCACATGATAAGTTGATTTTATTAAGTTTCAAATGGGATATAATTTCTTTCTTGGAACATAAATGGAATTAGGACAACATTTTAGTAGTGAAGGGTTTTTTTTTTTAGGAAGGAAAATATTGTGGAAGAAACACTAAATTTAGAAACATTGGACACAATAGATGGAGAAAGGTTAAAAGAAATAAAAAAATTCGGGCATACATAGAAAACTCATGTTAGCTTAAAAAAGTATTTTAAAAAGCATAAGATGGGGTTGTCTTTACAAATTAATTCAAGTCTACACAAATGTAGAAGCCTGAACTGTAATCCAAATTCTCAGTAACTCTAATGCCTTTGATGCATATTTTAGTGAATTTTGACTAGTAACAGATGATGTGAAAAAAGTATTTGATCAGAGATCATGTCTTTTGGCAAATTTTGTTAATATATGTTTTGCTTACATTCTAGGTGTGGTGGATTCTATAACCAGAAAAAAAATTGATCTGCTTTCTTGGACAATGGCATTTAAGGGCCACGACAATCTAGAAAATGAATAATATAAAAAACAACAAAGGTCCATTGGTGCCACTGCATGTAAAATTTCTGATAGAACTTGTCAAGGAAGTGAGCAAAGGGCCTGTGGAGAGCTTTAGACAGAAACTCAAATGATAAACTCAATGTGAAACTAAGCATTAGTGTCACTCGACATTCTAAAGACAACCTACAATGTGTTATGAACTCCTGATTTGACTTTTAATCTGGATAAGAGAGAGAAATGAATTATCATTCATGGAAGTCGTTAAAACAAACGTCAACCAAGCATTTTTCAGCTAGATTTTGCTGTAACTTTCCCTTATAGGACAAAAATTTGACATATAAGAATGACGATTTTTGCCATAAGTTGGCACAGGTCCCAGGCTAAAGAACAGAAAATCTGTCTACTAAAAACTATGTCCTTCTACTCACATCAAGGAGTGAACTAGTCTTAATCCTTTATGATAAACAAGAGTCAGGATGATTTGAATTTAAATCACAACTGTGTTTTGGGAACATTTTATAAGACCGAAACAAGATGTTTTAATTTTATGTGCTTCAGTTTCTCTAATTACAAAGAGAGAATAAAATTCTTTATTATCCATCATCCTTACATAGAGACTGTGGGGATTAGCAAAAAAGGGATTGATATTCCCTTCAAACATAGGACATGTGATAGCAATGCTTGGTAATATGAAAACAATATTTTATGATTAATGAGCAAAATCATTTTTTGCCTTTCTGGCATAGTATGCATAATTTGAAAATAAAAGAAAAGATATTACTCAAATAGAAGATGTTAAAGATTCAAATGAATTTATGGCTGTGTTATAATCTTAACTAGAATGTGGATTGGATTGCTTTAAGTAAAAATTCTCTTAGGTCAAAAGGGGAATCATTTTTGTGACTGAATGTGTGAAAAATACCTTCTAATACTGAATGTCACTCCAAAACCCATCTATTGTCCTTTTTTCCTTTTTGTTCATTAAATTGTGTATGTATTCTTTGCATTCAGACTCCACATGATGTTATCACTCTGTTTTACCTATACTTTTAACACAATATATTTAAGGACCTTTCTGCTGTGATTCCTCAGGACATTTCAAAAGGAATTATGAAAGATGATACCTTCCTGCTGGATATTCATATTTGCTGAAAGTAAGAATTGGTCCGCATAAATTTTTAAGGAGCTACAACAATCTCAAACAAAATATACAATCAATAGCTTGTGCATTTTTTATAGAACACACTAGCTAAGCCAAGTATTAGAGATGAAATTTAGAGATCAGAATAGATACAGAATATGGTGATTTCTCTTTTGGTGTTAGATATCCTTTCCTAAGTGGAAGGGATGTGTTCCTGCCAAGTTTTTTGTAAAATGAATTTATGTTAAGTGAATTTTCATTTCCAAAGGACTTCCAATAGGAATTAAAAATTTATTCTGCTGGTTATAAAACAAACTCTTATTGACTCCTAGATATATTAAAACCATCCTGAGAAATGCAGGAGATGTTTGAAAGTTGCATTGAGATGCAAAATTACTACTTTTTGATAATGAATCAGTGGCTATGTTGTATGTATATGCTATCTGAGTTTCTAGGCATTAAAGGGAGGTAATTTGAATTTTAATATCTTCTTTTATAATAATATCTTCCCTCAAATGGAGTTTACAATTATATATACAGTGCAAGACAATAATAATGCCCTAATTTCAGAATAAGTCAAGAAAATAAAAAATAATAAGATTCAAAATAAAATACAATAAGGTGCCAGTGCTCCTGGTAATGTGAGAATCCATCTCACTGACTACTCCATTCCCTATCTAATGGCTTGTTAATTGACTTCCAGGGAGTATATTATTATGATATTGCAGTAAGTGGTGTCCCAATATCCTACACAAGTAACAGTCTCAACACTAACAATTGCATGAAACTTTCTCAGCCCACCAATCACCTTAACAATGTTAATATTATAACACTGACAATTCTTCCTGCAGTATTCATATCACTGAATTTATTGGCCTTTTTTAAGGTGTCTCCTGAGAACATTCAAGAATTTTTTTCAGTTGGCTTGGAAGGGAGGCAATTGGAGTATTAAAGTGAAATACTAGAATACTCCCTGCTTGCTGAGCAAGGCGAGTTTATGAAAATATGTGCTGGGACTAGTAGTTGCCTGGTAACTGTCTGCTAACCGTTAGCATATTAGTGGATGGTGCCTGTGCTGACTGCTCTTCTCCCAAACTAAAGACTTGTTAATTGACTTTCAGGGATATCATCATTAGGGAATATTAGCAAAATGTTGTTTTTGAGCTTGGCAAAAGGTTATCATGAAGCTGAGCCTAGCAAAATATTGAGTATTAGCTAGTGTGAACAGGTCTGCTGTGAAGTCAAATATGCATTTCTTAGTTAATACTGATTTCAGACAAATTAGTAAAGTTGGATATTAGCCAGTTATTAATGTATTATGTTAACTAATGCAAATGATGTTGAAGGGGAGCAGAATATTCTACTTCAAAATATGCCTCTTTGGCATGTGGATTATTTTGAGCTGAAGACAATCAAAAGGCCCTAAAGACTCAGAAATAGTTTTTATTTTTTTTACCTCCTCCTTAAGTATCTTAAGGAACTTACATAAAGGGCCTGGTTCAGGAAGAGGTCTATTACCAGAGATAACTACAAAGAGCATGGGCTAGGTGTGGGGAGCACAGCAGGGCCTGTTTGTTCAAAGTCCTCTCTGTGTCCTATGTCTCTGCAAGGCATGACAAACATTTGTTTACCAAACATCTGCTCTTCCTATCTTCCTGTGAATTGTCTTACCCACATTTGAAACCCCAGACACCTACCCCACTTCTCCTTAGCTCAGGATGATATATAAGCCTCAGTTGCCTGACTTACCATTGGGTCTCATATTTTTATGGGTCTCTCATATGTTCAAAATTAAATTTGTTTTTCTCCTGTTAATCTGTTTTATGTCAGTTTAATTAATAGACCAGCCAAAGGAAGCTAGGAGGGTAGAGGAAAAAAATTTTTCCTCCCCTACAGTGTTACAGAGTCTTCAGCTGGGCGTGTGCCTTTGAGTAATTTACTAACATTTATTAATAGCACTTTTGAAGGTAGAATTTAAGACTATTTAATTTCCTGAAGTTTGGAATATAGTTTCATGAATCCTCATTGACCAAACTGCATACGTATAAAATATGTGTTTGTAATTAGTTTAATATTTAACAATGTAAATTATGGGCATAATATAAAAAGTCAAATAGCAGTGAAGTGCCTATAATGGGAATGAGAAGTCCTGTGAAGTACCCATTCAAAGCAACCACTTTCTCTTCTTTTATCTCTTGATTCTTGTATTTGATTCCACATCTGAATAATATTTTTGATTGCTATGTTTGTAATTTTCGCTTGTATATTATCTATTGGTATTTTTATGGTAGATGAAGATTTAGTTTTCTTATTCTGCTTCATCTTTCTTGAATTTTATCAATATAATTCAGTTTCAGCTTTGGTTAAATTAATATTCTGTGGTTATGTTTGTTAGCACTATGCAAATATTGTCCACACTTGAGTCTCATTAGATACTAAAAATTATCTATTTTGTACAACTTTTTCTTATATCCTAGTATTAAATCTCCATGATTAATTGGCTTAAATCAATTTAATTTTAATTTTACTAAGTATGCCAGATATGTAAAAGGCTTTTCAATACTATTTTCTCATTCAAACATATGAACTAATTTATCAGTTTGTTTTTTTTCTCACAAGGAGTTCTTTCCACAGTCCTCTGTATTCCTGATCCAGGCTGGACGTGTAGCTCTCTAAGATGGCATCACAGCATGATGATTTCTCTTCCCTTCTTTTCTCCCCTATATTGAACCCCTATTTTTTTTTTTGAGGAAGGTTAGCCTTGAGCTAAGTACTGCCAATCCTCCTCTTTTTGCTTAAGAGCTAACTTAAGCTAACATCCATGCCCATCTTCCTCTAATTTATTTGTGGGACGCCTACCACAGCATGGCTTTTGCCAAGTGTTGCCATGTCCACACCCAGGATCTGAACCCGCGAACCCAAGCCCATCGAGAAGTGGAACGTGGGAATTTTACCACTGTGCCACTTGGCCGGCCCCGAACCCCTATTTTTTTTTATTGCCTCCTCTCCTCTTTTCTTAGATCACTCCCTCACTTTGTGGAGCACATCTATGGTTGACAAAATTCTTCCATGACTCCAAAGATTCCTGGCCTCTTGTCCCCATCATTCACCTTGTTCCAGTTATTCAATCCAATTTTAATCCAGATACGATATCATGCTCTGCATGATGACGTTTGGTCAATGATGACCACATATATAACGGTGGTCTCATAAGATTACTACTATATAGCCTACGTGTGCAGTAGGTATACCATCTAGGTTTGTGTTGGTTTGAAGGGGAGGAAGAAATTGCTCTCTACCCTTCAAGGTTCTTCTGACTGGTCAGAGTTAAATTGACATGACACGGATTAATAGGAGGAAAACAAGAGTTTAATAACATGTATACATGGGAGAACCTCAGGAAAACCCAGTAACTCACCAAATTGGCCAAAGTTTCACCTTAAATACCATCCTCAGATAAAGACAAAGGAAGTTGTTGGGGGTGGGGAGAGTCAGGGACTTCAAAGGAAGGCAATTCACAGGTAGGTGAAAAGGAGCAAATGTTTGGAAAACTAATGTTTGGCCACACAAAAACAGAAGAACATAGAGGGGAGCCCAACAAACAGTCTTTTCTAGGTTCCTCCCTGTCTACCACCTAGCTCATGATATGCTAAGGTGATAGCTTGCTTCCTGAGATAGGTTTTTTTTTATCTGAATTCTTTTAGGCAGTTAAGTGGGAGGTAACAATAAAAACTTTCTGTGTCTTTTCTTTCTTAAAAACAATCAGCCTAAAATAATCCATATGTTAGAGACACATTTTTGAAGTGGAAAGTTTTGTTTCCCTTCAGTACATTCTATGATGTTCTCACAATGACAAAATCGCCTAACGATGCATTTCTTAGAATGTATCTCCATTGTTAAGCAACGCATGACTGTGTTGCTATGAAGGTATTTTTCAGATGTAATTAGAGTCCAAATCAGTTGACCTTAAGATAGGGTGTTGTGGAAACAACCATCACTTTACCTGACACTCCTCTTCAGGATTGCTGAATCAGTGCCCTGGGCCTGGAACATTCCCCTATAGGGAAGCTGGGTGCCAAAGCTGTAGTTTGGCCCCATATTCTTCTTCCTTATTAGGAGAAAGCTTTCCCCTGTTATTGGTATGCAGTGAACTTCCTTATATTGCTTAAGCATGTACTTCATAGGGAACCTTAGCAGTTGTCATGGTGTGGCTTCTATTTTTTATAAATTAATGTAAAACACATTAGTCCCCTGAATAAGTCAATCTCAGATAACTTTAACAAATCTATTGAAAATAAACACCTTTGTGTAGGTTAAAGTTGGAGGTGGTATTTGATAAGCAAATGTGTGAGCCTTCTCAGTCTCCCCTTATTCTACATATAAAAGTTGTAGAACCACTTCTTTATATTCTCCACAACTGCAGATCTGCTCCGTGAATGGTAATGCATGTTTTAAAGCATGAGCAAATTTGATTACGTAGCCCCAGATATACGATGGAACAGAAGGCTAATGCTTAGGCTGATTCTGCCTAAGTAAAATCCCTCTGTTTACTACTTAGGCAGCATGCAATTCAGCTTTGTTTGAGTAAAACAAGATCTATACTTGAAGCTATTTTGTATCCAGTAATAGAAAGGCATACTGAAATGTCATTGTAAGAATTGTGCATTTTGTAAACGTGGGGATCCAAGCAAACTCCAAGTATATGCCGTCTCTCAAATTTGGTCAACCCAGAAATTCCACAAGATAGGATAGTTGCAGATCTTCCCATGCAACACTAGTCTATAGTCATGTATAAAGAGACCCTAGAGGCACTCATAGAAAGGCAGCTGACTATTGATTTCATGTAAAAGGAATTGAGATTAACAAAGGGAAATTTATATTACACGTTTGTTTAAAGGTCTGCAGATCATCTTTTTGGACCATTATGAAAGTGTGAAACATAGCTTTGAAAGTGCCACTTTTGGAAATATGTTTCTGCCATAGACATAATTATTTCTGAAGAGACTGTAGAATTCATATTATATTTGATATTTTCAAAAGGATATTTTAATGTCACGATCACCTCCTCAAGATTTCCCAAACACACTGCACTGACGGGCATATTTCTTCTGTATATACATACTTCTACACAAAATCTAGTAATCTTTGAGACCAAGATCAAACAATGGCTCATTTGTGAAACCTTCTGTAACTCCTGCTCTTTCCTCTGCACCCTGACAGCACTTTGCTTAGACTATTAATAGAGCAATTATTTCCTTCTCCCTTGCTTGGTTTTTAGTGGTGTACATTTCCCTCAACTCTGAGATTGCAAGATCCTTGAAAGGAAAGATTATGCATTAGCCATATCCAGAGCCCTCATACAAGACTCACATAGCAGAGATTTCATAAATGTCCTCTTGAATTGAATCGTAAAAAGTAGTCCATGTCATCCATCAGCAAGGACTTAACAATCAGTACATCTTGACTGAGGATGATTTGCTTCCTTAAAATGACCCAGGGTGGAAAAATGGAGGAGGCCAAGAGTGTTCCTTATAGTGTGCTAAGTATAGCCGTAGCCAAGGGACTCATGGGAATAACAAGAAAAGCTACCGGATACTTAAGGCCAATAATAATAAGCCAACAAATAGAAGAAAGACAAGAAGGTATAAAATATGTATATTTTATATCTCTTTGAATCATTGTCTTAAATTGGGATCTTATGTATTACTTACCAGAATGTTATTCGTATTCATATTCAAGAGTATAATACATAAAAATGCTTTGCAAAATCCTAAAGCTCCATACAAATGAAATCTATCATTATTCTATTGCCTAACCAAAAAGTAGCTTTGTAAGTGTCTGTCTTTCTGACATGTCAACTATCAAATCCCAGGAGAGAGGATTTTCTTTGCAATATTCTGCTCCTTAAGTCTGTGCTGTTTCATGGAATAGGGTCCTAAAGAGGTAATTAATAATCCCCTCAAGCGAAAGACTCTAAAGAAATACCCTTTTGAATTGATGGCAAATATAACAACTGGCTTGGTAATTAATGATTTTGTGTTCAAGTAACAAAGTTTTCAATAAAGTATTTATTAGCATTTTTCAGTACTTAAAAAAAAGGTACCCCCGGTTTCAAGAAAACATCGTCAGAGTTGTGGGATATAATTGAACTGATATATAATTTACACCCTAACATAAAACAAATCTCTTTTGGAAACAAAAAACCCTGCAGCTCTTTTTTTACATGGCAGTTAGAATAAAATATGTGATGAAAGCCACTTAAGGATTATCGAGAGGTATATTTACAAACAAAATTCATACCAATGCACTATTGCTTCTGCATATTTACAAAGCACACTATATTAATTTAGTCCTCTGAACAAAAATACATTTAAAGTAGCTTATTATTAGAAATGTGTTTCGGGACACTTCCTTAAAACTTAGGAAATTTAACCTTTTTGGAACTAAGCTGAAAAAACAGATGAGTAATTGTTTGATCTGGAGGGAAAAGTAGCCCACGTGTGGAGGGACGAGACCTAGGATATTCTGGTCTTTACACCAGTGCTGCACTCTGTTCCTGCACTGTGAGCCAAAGCCTGTTAAAAAGGCTTTATTGGAAAATGAGATAACGACTGAATGCCCACTCCAGAGGAGAAAATGGAGCTCTGAACAGCCATTGGCAGTGCTGAACGGAGCACAGAGCATCAAACAATTGTTTTGCCAGTCCCCTACGTTTGTTGTATGCCAAACTTTATATCCAATTCCAGAGACACTATTAATGCCTTCTTGAATTTAATACAAGGGAATGTATCTCCAAAGGAAGTATGCATCTTGTTATTTGTCAAGCAATGAGAATTATACAACAAAGAGAACCTAACATTCCAGATATTCCAGCAAAGTCTCAACTTTGCAACTTACCCAATTATCAGATATGTCCCAGTTTTCATTCAGCATATGTAACCGATATAACTCAGCATTTCTTCTTTTCCATCTTTTAACTGATAAGTAATGCAGAGTGCTCAAATCAGAGCTTAATTATGATATTTAATCATTTCATATGACCAATAATATCAAGGTCATTGCTTCCATTTCATTGATTTGGTCTACTTTTATTTTTGATCCTCCTGTTTTGCATTATACGTATCTTTGAAAGCCACAAATCATTTTTGAAAGACAATAGGGCATCGTCATAAATAAACAATTTCAGAATTCTTTGGAAATTTTTCTGAACACTTTCATGCTTGTCTTAGCCTATCTAATGGGGGCTATGTATTTTGATAAAACTCATGATTTGCATTTTAATTTTTGTTCTATAATTTGCTTTCTCAGACTTCAATTCATGATTCCTGGGAGAGCCACCAAAAAGAGAGAACCTGTAAATTCACAATGTTATTATTCTTCTATTTGATGATTTGTTATAATCAAAGAAGTATTTACAAAAAGTTACTCCTGTCACTGAGATGGGGAAGAATTTATAAGTAGATAGATAGTGATGTGATTTAAAGGTCACTGGGTAGGAAACTTTGTTAAAAATATATTTCTTTCATTGCTAGTTTAAATTAACAAATGTCCTTTTTTAGGATGTAACTTCCCTAATGAGATAGATCATCTCTCTAGCCCAGATCTGTCTTCTCTGAACCCCAAGGCTATGTTTTAATGGCCTATTTAAAATCCCCATTAGGATGTGTCCAAAACTCCTCATGGTCAACATTCTGGTCCATGCCATCATCATCATTTCTCACATGTAGTACTACAACACCCTCCTAACTACTCTACTCTCTAATTTCTTCCCATACAGCAGCAGGACTATCTTTTCAAATTGTAAATCTAATCATATCCCATCATCATCCACAACCTTCTACAATTAAATAACTTCATTATCATTCTTTGGCTAGAAGAAAAAAACAGAAACTCTTTATTATAACCTACAAATACCTGATTTCTGTGGCTTGCACTTACCTCTCTAGCTTCATTTTCAGCTATGCTCCCCCACGATTTCTGCTCTAACAATGCTGGCCTTCTCTCACACCCTTTTGTCTGGAACATTCATCCCCTCCCCCTTCATATTTGTTATTTTGATATCAACTCAATCATCACAATCTCAAAAGTTCATCTTCCTTGAGTTCCTAGACTAGGTCAGATCTACTGTTGACATCAGGTCCTTCTCTTTGTAATTACTTTATGAACATCTAGCTCTTTGTACTAGATTTTAAGCCATAACATTGGGAGCTGTGTCTATTTTTGCTCACTGTGGTATCTCCATTGCCAAGCCCAATGCTTGGTACACAGGAGGCATTTTATACAACATTTGTTGGGTGAAAGAATGAAGGCTAATAGAAAGATGTCAACCATTCATTTTGTAATGAGATTTAATGCAATCTTATTCCTTTCTTTTCAAAATCCAGCTTCAACAAATTTGACACTGAGATGAAGGGGAAGAACATGTTTTCGAAGTATGAGCTTAATCAGGAGATTTGGTTGAAACATTGTGGTAGGCAAGAAGGGGCTTTGGATAGTTGCACGACAATCTGATAGGTGCTAGGTAACTTGGAAGTAGAGAAATCTAAAAGCACATTCCACCTTTCGACAACTCCGTGGAGGCTTGGCTGCTCTATTGAGGCCTGTAGTCTAACTGTGTCCTTTAATAGCCATATGGAGTATTTAAACCCTTGAGCAATTTGCAATGACTTTCTGTCCAAGTTATTGTTCCAAGTCGTCAGTGAGTAAGGAAAGAACTATTTGCTTCTGTCTTAAAATGTAATTTTAGAAATGAGAGTTCTAGAAACAGAAAGTGTTTTATGAATGCAAATAGAGCCTGGCTGATGCTCTAAGCAGTGGAACTCTAAGTCTTCTTAAAGAGGAACTGCTGTTTTCTACAGAGAATTTAAATGCATGGGGGTTAAAATATGCTATGTCATTAGTGGTTAAAGTAATCTTCTCAGGAAACCATCAAGGGAATGAACAATTAAAGATGAAACTGACAACAGCCAGATCCCTGCCTCACTGGGTGCTCCTCCTGAGGGTGGTCAGGGCAGGAATGAATTGAGATGGCCAAAATAAGAGGCTATGTGGGCTATCTTAAGAGATAGTGAAGACAATCCTTTTGAATAATAGGATCTTTCCAAAATTCATTTCTCTAGTGGTGGTTTGGATTCTTTTACAGTATTCTGCTTTAATCTATAATTATTCCTTAGGTGGCTATCATAATAAACTAAGGGAAATGACACTATAGTGTCACTAAGTGGGAACTGTGAAGAATTTGGTGATCTTAGAATTGAAAGCAAATATACACACTGATATCAACTGAATTCTATTATGGTTCTCCTTGAGGTAGTAGCACTTATTCTCTCAATTAGGAGAAAAAAGTGACTTAAAGCATTCAAGTATTCTGGGACATCTTGAAGACTGTGAGTTGTTCTGAAAGTTGGCTATATTGATAAAGAAGTTGGTAACACATTTCCAACTTATGTAGAAATCTTGCAGAAGAGCAGAAGATTCTAATTAAAATGGGGATATAAAGTTGAGGTGTAATTATGAAAATTGCTCTTATTAAAACATTATTATACTTAATACTGCACCTTTGTAAAGCATGGTTTTAAGTGCTGAAGTGGAAATAATTGCTTTTGATCATTTGAAATGTTTTTATTTTTCATTTATGCCTTTACACTGAGATAAATACAGCAATTAGATGACACTTTGAAGCTTTAACATGATAAAAAATTTCCTGTCTTTAATTAGATACTGAAACTTAGATGATTTTCAGCCTTTTAAGTAGTGTTTCCCCTTCTAACCCATATTTGTACAAATATCCAAGTAGAAAATAGAGGAGAATGTCTTTGAGAATTATTATTATCTAATGTGAGTTGTGAGACATGGCTAAGTGTAGAAATAAGGATTTAATTATAGGGTAGGTGATGATGGTAAGACACGAGAATAAAAAAAAACATTAATAAAATTATTTTCAAAATAGACAGAAGTCACTAAAGTTTAGAATCAATTAAGGAATAATTCTACTCAAACTTCCAATCTTATGTTGACTAACTTTGCCTTTATTCTAGCTAGAATGCTGCAACCCAGCAAATTCTTTCTGAATACCAAAAATAGCATAAGTGAGGTCCTGATGTGGGCATGCTTTGGACAGTCAGAGTAAAACAAAAGGTCCTGAACACCGTAGGCCGGGACAGTAGACTCAGGCTACATTTACCTAAATGGAGTTGAAAATAAGCATAATTATAACTATTTTCTTGTAATAGGTACTTTATAGGGACAATGCTTTTCCCCAAGAGTGGCCTCAATAACATACATTACAAACATATTGCAGGCCCATGGGAAATATTTGCAGTTAAATGCCTTAAATGTGTTGATTTTATACTCTTATAAACAATGTTTTTATTTGAAACTAATGATTTGAATTTGATACTCAAATTGGTTGATATTTCAGTCATTTGCGTGCCAATTTAACTGAAGATTTCCTCCACAATTTATGTCATTTATGGGCTAGAAGAAGAGAGAGATATTAAAAAATAATAATAATCTCATGAAATGCATATAGTATTTTTCAAATGTGTTGATGTGCTTTTTCTTTTCATTCTTCCTTGTGTTCGGCCTGAGCCTTCTCCAGGGTCACCCATTGCCTAAAAGGAGATAGAAGTAGTGGTGGTGGATTAAGATTATTATAGCAAGAAAGCAAAGAGAGTCAGGTTTCAGATTTTGTTTCCCAAAATAGGGCATAGGGGTCATATGTGAGTATCTTAGTTTCTCCCTCTGTATGGAACCACTACAGAGCAGAGAGAGTTTGGCAGAATTCCTAACCCAGGACAGGTCAGAGAATAGCCTGGGGAAATTGAAAGCATCATAAAATGCCCCCAAATTAGTATGACATTCGAATAACAAGGTGCCCCTTAGGCGTGAGGTTGGAAATGCCTGAGGAAGATGTCCTAGATGTGGATTTAGGGGCAGACTCAAACAACCCCATGCATTGCAAAGTGACATGGAGAAAGTAGCTAAGATTTCTCAGGCCCTTAATGGTTGAGTCAACTGGTGAATGGAAATTAGTCTGGGATTGGTGGAAAGAAGCCATCGAATTCAGAGATCTCGTAGTCATAGGCCATGGCAGAGACATAGACTTCAGCTCCAAGTGTTTCTGTGGAGGACAAAATATTGTGGGGAGGTTCAGCCACATTTCAGTATGCACCATCACAGGATAGGACCAGAGATGCCACACTGGGGGAGGCCCTGTGGCAGAGTGGTTAAGTTTGCGTGCTCTGCTTCGGCATACCACGGTTTCACCGGTTCAGATCCGGTAACTGGACATGGCAACTGCTCATCAAGCCATGCTGAGGTGGCGTCCCACATAGCACAACCAGAAGGACCTACAACTAGAATATACAACTATGTAATGAGGGGCTTTGCAGAGAAGAAGAAGGAGGAGGAAAAAAAGAAGATTGGCAACAGATGTTAGCTCAGGTGACAATCTTTAAAAAAAAAAGTGTTAGATCACATAGTCTCAGCTTAATGAAAAAAAAGAGAGAGAGAGAGATGCCACACTGAACTGGAGACCAGCAAAGATTCAGAGGACAGCCCGTGGTTCACGGGACCTTACCTAATGCCACAAGGCTATGTAAGCTAGCTACAAACTTTGAAAGAAAGAGAATATGGCAGGCCCCCTGAGAAGAGGGAAGAGCATCCTGATAGGGAATTTGAATGTTCGATTAAAGTCCAAAGTGTCAGTTCTACTGAAACAAACTATCAGACAAAAACAAAACAAAGCAAAAACTGTTTTCAACTTGAATAAAACAGAGATTTGAGAAAGGAAAGATTGATTGAAGTATAATTCGCATATACCATCAAATTTATTCATTTAAGTGTACAATTCAAGATTTTTTTATTAAATTTACAGAACTTGAAACTACCACCTACTGATGAGGAGTTGGATGGTAACAGAGAAGTTGACAATTAAAAAGTAATTAAAAGTAAAATTTTAAAAGTAACTCAGTTTTGGAACATTTCAATCACTTCATTTTATACATATACTTTTATGCAGTTATATATACATATAACATTATATAGTTATACATATATGCAGACATTAAATAAATATATATAAATGTCATGATGCTCTTCTATCATAACAATGTTCCTTTATTCAAATTTTATGAATTAATTATATCATTCATTCCTTTAATGATTTTTATACTGAGAGATACTGAGAACACAAAGTAGAATAAAATTGTCTTTTCCTTTAAGGATTTCATAGTCTAGAGTGAGAGGCAATCACAAAACTAAATAATGACAGGACATTGGGGCCGACCTGGTGGCACAGCGGTTAAGTTCACATGTTCCACTCTAGCGGCCTGGGGTTCGCCAGTTTGGATCCTGGGTGCGGACATGGCACCACTTGTCAAGCCATGCTGTGGCAGGTGTCCCACATATAAAGTAGAGGAAGATGGGCATGGATGTTAGCTCAGGGCCCATCTTCCTCAGCAAAAAGAGGAGGATTGGCAGCAGATTAAAGCTCAGGGCTAATCTTCTCAAATAAAATTAAATAAATAAATAAATAATGACAGGACACTATCCTAAGTGCTATGATAGATGTCTGCTCTAGAATAATTTTCTCTCTTTCATTCTCCCTACCACTCTATAAGATGAGCCAGGTAGTATTAATATCCTCATTGTATAGGTGAAGATTCTGTAAGCCACAGCTGTTACAGTAGCAAACATAGTGGGAAGAGAGCCAGAAATTAAATAATTTTACACATTTATTTTGATCTGTAAAAAAGACTTTTTTGGTCTTAAAAGACAGAAGATCCTCTCCACTAAAACGTAACTCAGTATTTTATAAATTATATGGAGGCATGCTTTTTTTCTTTCTGCAGAATTTGTCACTATTGTTCAACCTGTCAGAATTTATCAACTACCCACTCTGTGCCAAAGGCTGCACTAGGCATGGTGAGGCCTTCTGGATTAGATCTCCTGCCACTATCATTCTTCACTGAGTGGTGTTGCAATGCAAGGATGGGAGAATTTGGCCTCCTTCCTGATGAGAAAGGTCATTAGGAAATTTTCCAACCTGTTATAAGCAAATGTGGGTGAATGCAAAAAATTGACTTAGAATTAGATAAGGCTTTTGTTAAAATTTCAGCTTGGCCACATTCTAGTTGCGTGATGTTCAGCAATTTGCTTCAACTTTCTGTTTTCTTGTCTTTACAATGGGGATGGTAACACCTATCTAACAGTGTTGAAAACTGAATGTGTTATGAAATGAAAGTGCCCTTTACAGGACCTGCCTCATAGAAGTTTCTTTCAATTATTTTTAATTAATGCGTTAGTACACAAATCACTTGCATACATTAGTGAACCTCTCTGCCCTATACTTTGCCTTGATCAAAAATAATGATACAGTTCCTGCTTTCAGGAGGCTTAAATTTAACGTGTTAGACTGAAGAAACTAATATATATGCGGTAAGAAACAAGTGGGCAAGTTACATAAGCAACTTACATCTGGCCTTCTTCTTGTGCTATGCGTTAAAATTACCCATAGCCAGGTATAAGGGGAGTAGTTTACTATACTCTTTTCTTTTCCATGGTCTGAACTGAGAAATGTGAACTGAAGTCAGGGAATCAAAACATCTGCCTTAATCGCTGAACTAGCTGGCCTTTTCAACAGGTCTAGACCTTGGCCCCCACATGTGGGCATAGTTGGGACTGTAATCCAGCTGCTTGGAGGATCCTAGCTTGCTTCAGAGGGTAGTGAGAGCTGCAAGTAGACAGCACAAGTGAGCATGAGCTTTTCCTTCATTCTCCCCTCTCACCGGGGAAACTTGTCCCAACGGGTTTCAGAGTCAGGTTCTTGCCATCTAACCAATCAGATGAGTCTCTCCTCCTCACGTGGGGAGAAGCTTGTGAATAGGTGGAGGAAGAGCAATGATTTCTACTTACAGAAGTTATTTCACAGCTGGCTGTCAGGTGTGCAGGGAGAGAGAGGGAAAGTTTCACCCTACAAATATTGAGTAGGAGTATGATGGGAATTCAATGAGGATGTATATAAACTGCTGAGCACACCACTGCTCACATAGTACTTGCTCAGTCAAAGTTTTCTTATCTCTAGAGAAGAGGGGATTGCTGTGGGCTGCAGTCTTCAGACAGCTGGTACTATGAAGTGATGAGCTGGGCCTTGACAAAAACATCAAAAGACTTAACCTCCCTACATCTCTGAGCTAATCAAGGGGCCTTTGGGGTCAATTTCCAACTCTAAAATCCAGAGGTAGCATTGTGTTGGCTCACCTGACAATAAATGGACTGACTTTCCCCCCTCACAATAGCAGGTGACTGCCTCCAAAAACGCCTCGTGGTTCCCCCTCCATGGTCTGACTTTTGAGTCGGACCTATTCCATAACTAAATAATCAGAACTGTTTTTGATCATCTGTGCTGAAGTGCTGAGCATTTATTTCAGTCTCTTTTCTTTCTTTTTTTTTTAGAAGCAGAGTTTTTTTTTAAAGATTTTATTTTTTTCCTTTTTCTCCCCAAAGCCCCCAGGTACATAGTTGTATATTCTTCGCTGTGGGTCCCTCCAGTCGTGGCATGTGGGATGCCGCCCCAGCATGGCTCGATGAGCAGTGTCATGTCCGCACCCAGGATTCGAACCAACGAAACACTGGGCCGCCTGCAGCAGAGCGCGCGAACCCAACCACTCAGCCACGAGGCCAACCCCTATTTCAGTCTCTTTTCTTACTGCCTCCTTTAAATCCCTCAATTCTTAACTAGAATAGCAGAAGACTAGAGGGAGCACCTCCCTGCCTGTCTCTGCCTGGTTTTAAATGCCAGAAGTTACAAAGGGGGGCTGTCTGAAACAGAGGTACCTCAGTGTTGTTTCTGACTGAAAGGTAGGCATCAGAGCTGAGTCTCAGCTGTTAAATGGTTCTCAGTCTCTGGTATGCTCAGCCGTTCAAGATCTGACTCACATCATGCCTTCCCCAGACCATTAACAGAAGGGAAAGCTGAGATTGTTTGCTGTTCTTGCTTGTTTTGTTTTGTTTAAAATAGAGCAAAAAAACAAAAATGAATGAGCAGAGCATAATGATGCTGTGTAATGCACCGAAATCAGTTGTACCAGAGGTCCTAAGGGTCAGGAATGGGGCCTGATCAGGTCTTGTCTGATGAAGAGTGTTGCTGGTCTGCCTTGGGTCTCAGGCTTCTGCGTGCAGATGTGGATTGTGTCCACACCAGAGTCTTGGCTGCCTTGATCAGAACCAATGTAGACATTCAAAGAGTTTTCAGTTTCTGGGTCTGCAACTGCTGAAAACTCAGCCTTTTACGTACAGATATTACTAGTGCCCTAACTGATTCTGCTAATTGCTAATTATACAATCTGTGTAAATGCTAGAGCTGTGACTCTTTCAGTTCTGCAAATGTCTTTGCAGCTGCCTATACATTCACATGAAAGCCCAGTACAGCTGTTGTAGAGGCAGCTTTATGCGATTCCCTGGCAGGACAAATTCCCCCCTGATTTCTGCCTGGAAGTTTCTCCCTCCACTACTCAGAAGTCCATTACTTTATGGTCGCTCACTTCCTGTACGGCCTCCTCCCCATCCTGGATGAAGACAGAAATTGCCCTTTTGCTGTTCCTTGTTCACTTAAATGTGAGTTACACAAGCCTTTGTTATTTCATCTCCTCTCAGGAAATGTTTTAAAATATCTAACTCCTTTCTCTTGGCATTCATCCAAGAAAGTATATTTAGCTCTTTATAATTCATTGCCCAGGCAGACTCTGAGATATTTTTTTTTCTTATAGCATCTCATTTCATTGAAGGCAAACCTGCCTTTAGATCTCTCATATGTTAATATTATAGATATTAGGACTTTCTAATACTCCACTAACACAACTGTCAGTGAGAGTTACCAAGATTGGGTGCACAATAAATTGACTTGAACCCTTATGGCACATCTTGCGGTAGTCTGACACCCTTTCCAAGATTTTTACCGGTTCATGGAGAACTTATATTCTCATGGTCACCATTGACATTGGAATCCTACTTCTACGAGTCCTGTGTCTATTTCCTCACGGTATCAACCCAAATGTGAAACACAGCTTCTTTCTTGGTTTCCATCAAACATGCCACAAACCTGTTGAAAATGAAGTAGACTTTATTCAACATTTGGGAATCATAGAGATATGGAGGAAGGATTTGCATTTTCAAAGTGCCAATGGTTTCAAGTTCAACATTAGATATCCCTGTTCTAAAAATGTGCACCAGCCACTCATCACTGGAGTATTCCCATAGACACTTGCATCCCATGTAGTCTCTAACATCACAGTATTGTGCCATACTGGCTGCTTCCTCCTCTCTTCCTCCTCCTACTTCTCCTCACACCTTCCATCCAGAATTGCACTGAGAATTCCAAATTCTTCACCTTCTGTTATGCAGATTTATTTGGCTCACTTCAGCCTTGATTCTCAAGCCTGCATATCTAAAACCCATAAAAATACTCAGAAGTATAGAAAGTATTTCTCTTTGACAGGATCCATCTTCCTGGGAGGGAATTGGTAGTTATAAAGAGTTGTTTTTCTTTTGCCATTACACTTGTGTCAACCGTTTGTTGTGACCTCTTTTATTCATTCAACAAATATTTATTTAATGCCTACTACGTAGTGAGTTTCAAGTAAGCACTTCTTTCTAGGATAAATTTGCACCTGTAATATGAGGCAATATAACACAGTGGAGAAAAAGCTTAGAAACAGAGGAACTTGATTTTGGTTCTGATTCATTCATCACTCCGCTTATTCATTCCAAAAATGTTTTTGTAGCCTATTCTGGATCAGCAATACATTAGGTACAGAGGATACTGAAATTATTTAGACTCCTGCTCTCCAATGTAGTAGAGGAGTCAGGCCATGTGGATACAAACTTGTAATATGGTTCTGTAAGTGTAAAAGTAGAGGTTTTGCTACTTAACAGATGTGTGACTTCAAGCAAGTCTCTAGGCCTCCATTTCTCCATCTTAAACTGAAGATATTAATAGTACCTGCTTCAAGTGTTTGTTGTGGAGATTAAATGAGATGAAGCACAGGGCTTGCCACACACTAAGTGCAACCCAGATATTATTATAAATGGGAGCCCAGAGGGGGAAAGTGACTTGCGCAAGTTCACTTGCTCAGAAGCACTCCTGTAGCTCACTAGGTGTTAGGTATAAACGAGATGTGGTGAGAGCAGAGAGAAAGAAGTGGAATGAAGGACAGCATTATCCTAGAGACAGCATTTAAAAAGGAGACTTGGAGGATTAATGAGAATTTGGTGGCAGGTAAACCAGAGAATAATGTCCCAGTAAGTTGTTATCCTAGGATGTAAAGTGCAAAGGAGCAAACAGAGGTGGATCACGTGGGAAAGGATGATAGTGCCAGCTCTGCTGTTTTAGTGGGAGTAGTCTACCTGCTTTAACCAGAAAGCTCCCAGCTTCCAGTGGCTTTCTTAATAAAGCTTTCATTCTCACTCATTTTCAAGTCCAGATGTGTTAGCAGCCTAGTAGGGGTGAGGTTTTCTTTAGGTAAACATTCAAATTCATTCCAGATTATTCCACAAAGGCACTGCCACCCCCTAGGGCTTCAGGGACATTAACTTAGATATCTGCATCTGGCCAGGAGCTGAAGGCCATGTGAAAGCTTGGAGGATTGTGTGGGAGGCTTTAAAGGCCAGTCCTGGAAGTGGCACACATCCCTTCTAACCATATTCTACTAGCCAGAACTCAGTCATGTGGCCCCATAAAACTCCAGGAAGTTGGGAAAGGTATTTAGCGTCGTAGAAGGCAAGATAAGGGAAGTTTGATGAGCGTCTAATATTGTCTTTGCCACACTTAGGCATTTATGTGATCTTATTTATCTACGTTAAACTCTCTAAGCCTCAGTCAGTTTCACCATCTAGAGAATGAGGATAAACAAAGACACGTCCTGATGTTGTTGAGAGGATTAAAGCATTGTCTATGAAAGTTCTTTTAGAATACCTGTCATGTGTTAGGTGATTATTGTTATAGCAGGGCAGCTGGACAACAAAATGGATAATTTTTTTGACAATATTTCAGAAGAAATTCAAAGCTGCACTGTACATGACTGACTCATTGAACAGTGGATGAAAGATGAAAGAGTAGCATTAAAATGCTGTAGGAAGCTAAGCCAGTGAAGCCCTTGTATACCTTGGATAGTGGAGAGAGATGATGTATAACATTTGCGGACAGTCTTTCTCAATCATCAATGTTTTCTACCCAGCTTTTGGCAGGCAGGAAGACAGTTCAAGAGTGGGCTTCCTGAGGACAACTGAGAGACCGTGGCAGTGCCGACAGGGGACATGGGGAGGCTATCTGTTTTTCCCATTCCAACAAATATAGAAACTAAGCAAAAACAGTCCAGACAACTTCAAGAGAGTTCTCCACATTATGCTGCCTGACTTACAATCAGATTTCAAGCCCTGAGCAGTCCCTGTCCAGAAAGTTTGGAACACCACTGCGGGGGGCAACTGACTGAAGGGAGATGCAGGTGATACAACTTCAAACTGAGGAGGCTGACTTGTAGATGAATCAAATGCAAACGTGTACTTGTTTTCTTTCTTATCAGAGTCTATGTTGTTTTTGACTAGTGAAGACTTCTACTAAAATTAAGATTTTCTGACATCAAATCCATTGGCAGAAATCAAAGCAATAGAGGGAATTCACTCAACGTGGGATTCATGGAAACTGTGGTGAATATTTACTGTCTGGTGTCAAAAATGGAGGAATCTGTTTCATTTTTGTTAATACGCCATAGTTCTTGTTTTTAATAAGAAACTGTTGCAACCACAAATAAATTAAATCAAGATTGAATGCACAATTTCTTTGCAAACAATAAAACTGTTATTTTAGAAGTTATTAAACTTTTGAAGTCAATACAACTTTCTCAAGATTATTTGCCATTGATTAGGAAATAACCTAATGAATCATTTTGAAGAACATTCTTTATTTTTAGCTCTGACTAACAAGAGTGCTTGACAGTAGCGAGTTGAATTAGTGTGTTGAACTGCCACAGACAGCTATGCGAATTATGTTAAATGCTTTATTTCTGGGTTTTAATATTTGCTGTTAATAAATAAAATTATGAATCTGAACACGTTTTAGTCAGCTTCTGAACATTTGAGTTTATGAGCTTGAAAATAGCTTCAGGTTAAAGATGTGTTGGGATTTCTTCAGTGCCCCTTGGGTTATTAAAAATTCATCTGATGGAGTATGATGCAGTAAGGTCAGGTTTCAAAAGACACACAAATATGGATCATACAGGCCAAAATACCTGCTTCTCAGGTACAATCTCGATCTAGATCATCCCCTTTTTCCAAAATAACTTCCCTATGCCAATATAGGGGAAGAAGAAACTTTCCTCTACCCTTCTAGGTTCTTCTGGCTGCTCTAAGAACTAAATTGACATGAGACAGAATAACAGGAGAAAATCAAACAAGTTTAATAACATATATACATGGGAGCAACCCAGGAAAACTGAGTAACTTGCCAAAATGGCCAAAGCCACCATCTTAAAAATCATGTTCATCTAAAGACAATAAGTGGCTTTTGAATGAAATTCTCATAGCTATTTAAATGCATCATCTCTTATAATCAGTATCATGCTTTTCTGCTTTCTGAGATGAACAATGCAAATTGGAGGACTGAGAGGGTGTTTACTTAACCTGTTACTTATAGGAGGAAACCTACCTTTTTTAAGGGCCTGCTAAGTTGGAGGATATATATAGAATCATCGGAGATGTGCTATAACTGTCAACTCTTGCAGAGGTGGGGGAGGGTAAAAGAATATGGATACACTATTTGTGAGTGCACTTTCTGCATATATGGCGCCTTACCTTACCGTCAGATGGTAGTGGTATTAGCAGAGGTAGATGTACTAACGAAGCTAACTAAGAGCCATTCAATTTTACAATTCACTGCCAAAGCCCCATGTCATCCATGTTTTGTATTATTTTTCTTAAAGAGGGCCTCTCCAAATGTAGAGTTTGAGTCCCACAAAACTTGAATCCACTCCTGGTGATTAGCCACATTTCACAGATGAGAAATACTAAAAGGTTATGACAAATCCAGAATTCCAGAGCAACATAGTAAGAAAAAATGGAACTAAAACATTGATCTGAGGCTTCTTGGTTTCCAGGAGAGAGAGAGAATATATATCAAATTATTTGGCTCAAAGTCAAATTTAATGTGAAAGTATGTCATGTTCCAGCTGTTTGCCATTAGGACAATGTAATATGTTTATTTGGGAAATACATTTTGAAACATTAATAAGTTGCTTAGCTGTTAAAATTATTTAAATAAAAATGGTGTGTGCAAAAACTATAAAAACATTATAATGTCCTTCCATAGCTTTTCAGGCACTATGCTTCATTCTTTTCCTACATGTAGGAAATGCAGACATGAAATTTTCCTGGCTGCTTAGGGAATTTGATTGTTATATTGACATATGTGCGAACATTTTCTTAAAAGATAATAAGGTCAATTTCAACTTATACAAACCCCTCAATCCAAAAGACTTCTGTGACAATTTTGATGAATTAATTTTCTGTAGACAGATTTGATTCCACTTTTGATTTTCTGGCTTAGAGTTTTAAAGACAATTCAGAAAGTTTTCTTTTTAACAAAGTGAAATTCAACATCTCTATATTAAAAGATAGAGTGGAGGGTATATATATTGTTCAAAATGTACAAAGAGGAGACTTTAGAGTTAATAATCACTAATGCCACTCCAGGTACTACAGCATCCATTAGGTAGTGATTCGTTGTGCTTAATGGACACTGGCATGTTATTATATTTAACAGAATTTACTTCTTTCATTATTTTCTGCCATACTATTGCTTACAAAGGAAGGGTAGTGATTTGAGTAATGAAAAAACAAAACACAGTTCGTTTACTATCATAAAATTTCTAAAATGGTAGTGGGTGTGGCTAAGTGTGCCTTATACAAGGAATCATAAAGCCTATAATCGAGGTCAGATTTGGAACCTTTAATATCCTTGGAAAAGCCATGTTGCTCTTCTAATTTTACATTTCTTCACCTGTAAATGTAAGTATATATTAGTCCTATCCTGCTTATCTCCAAAGCTTTTGTTAATATCAAATGAGTAACGGAAATGAATGACACATGCAAATGTGAGTTAATAAGGATGTGGGTGAAGATGATTCAAGAGAATTTTTAACACTTTGTGTAATGACGGAAATTTGGACAATTTAACCAATTGTTTTCTAATATGTAAGTTATAAAACATGCATATGCTATAGTTCAAACATTAATCATTTTCCTGTTCATTCAACTAACATTTATTTAGCACTTGCTATGGGTCAGGTACTATGTAGAGCATTAGGGACGCCATAACCCACCTACAGGACACGCTATCATCTTTCAGTGGAAAGCTAACTAGGGAAGAACAAGGGTGAATCACATATTATTTATTTTATAAGAGAAAACTATGTGTATATACCCATAATCTTATATTTCACAGCAATGCCCTCTAAGTGAAAACATTATCCAGTAATTTCTTTACATTTCCTTCATTTTGTATATACATGTTTGGTCCCAACTGGGTGGGACATAGTCAAAGGAGTTTGATAACCACTGAATTGAGTATATTAATTGAAAGAGAAGTCATTTTATTAAAAATACTTTAATTGAAACTAGATTGTGAGCTCCCTGGGAGCAAAGATAGATATATATATATCTCTCTTCCGAATACCCAGAGAAGTCCTATTAATAACAGTAGTTCAGTAAATGTTTCTCATTTTAAAGAGGAAACTGGTTCATGTAATGTGATACTTACACCTGTTATTTTTGCCAAAATGCCTTGGCCCTGATATATTTTACCCAAGGAGATTTTCTAGCATTCTTTATACATCTCCCAATTCTACCATATCTAACCACCTCCAAACAATATGTTTGAATGTGGTCATTTGTTCTCTGAAGGTCCTCACTGTTTTCTGGTTATAGGATATATCGTGCATGACTAGTTTATTACGGAAGTGAATAGAGGACACCAAAATCCGTGGTGCTGCTATTTAGTAAAAGTAGAGCAGGAAGCCATTTTCGGATCTATTTAGCACTAATCACGATGCCTGAATATCTTAATAGTAAACAAATGAGAGGCCTATGAAATGATAGAGATTTTAGCAATGCTTCCTCTTTCAACCTTGTATGCTAGCCCAAAGAGATATTAGTGTGGTTTCAGAGAACTTCATATCTAAAAATTAGTCTCAGTTGATTGCTAAGTACTGCCAAGAAGAGAGGGGGTTAATAATTTATAATGCATCATCAGGACAAGCCTTTACTGTTTATAAATTATTTAAAGCTGTTTGCCTTGTTTGCCTGTTTATGTAATCAATGTAGTTCTTATATAGTTCTGCTTAAAACTCACTCAACCAGTTGACACTTAATCATTCACCATCTTTAGTTTGAGTTGAAGGAGATTTCTAGTGAGATGCTTTCATTCATTCCACAAATATTTTTGACCATCTATAATTCTGGTTGCTAAGCGTATAGGAGAGGAACAAAATAGAAAAACAATCTCCCTGTTCATGGTGGTTATTTCCTAGTAGGAGGAGGCTGACCAAACAGATAAACAAGTAAAATATTTAAAATGTCATGTGAAGATAAACACTATGGGCACAAATAAGGCAAAGTAAGGAAGATAGGGAGTCTGTGGCATGGGGTGACCCTATTTTAAGAGGATGGCCAGAGAAGGCTTCTCTCATAGGATATTTGAGCAGATACTTGAGGGAAGTGAGGGACTGACACATGCAAACATCGGAGGTAAGAATATTCCAGGTGGAGGGAATAGCAAGAATTAAGGCCTCAAGGTGAGAGGGCTTGGAATATTGAGGTAAGAAAGAAGGCCAGTCTGGCTGGAGTTCCTGAGCAAGGGGGAGAAGACAGGATTTAAAGTTGGGGAGGCAGCAGGGAACCAATAATATAGGTCATTGTGAGGACTTGGCCTTTTACTGAATGAAACAGGAAGCCATCAGAGAGTTTGGAACAAAGGAGTCAGAGGATATGACGGGATCTTACTTTCTAATGTAATGATTCTGGGTGCTTCACTGAGGAGAGACTAAAGGGAGGCAAGGATTGATGTAAGGAGACTAGCGAAGAGGCTAGAGCAGAGGGAATGGGACTCAGACCCACATGATATCTGCAGAGGGAAGGAAAAAAAGTATCAAATATGACTCAGGTGTTTTTGCTCTAAGGAAATGGAAAATGTAGTTGCCATTTACTGAAATACGGATGATTTCAGGAGGAGCAGTTTCCTGGCTTGTTGGGGGAGGGGGAGGATAGAAATTAGAGATTGGTAGCAGTCATGCTAAGGTTCAGATGTCTGAAATTTTCTAAGTGTAGTCTCTATTAACCTTGCTACAAGTCCCATGATATTGAGCATTAACTTTCTATTAACTTTAGGAAGCCTCAAATCATTCATTCTTCATAATAATATTCGTTTACTCTGAAGTATTTTCGGACCAAATTCCTTATTGTTTTTGTTTTTCTGCTTTGCACATGGAACTTTAAACATGCACTTCTTTTAACTGAGCCGGTAATCATAGGGACTCTTTCAATTTTGAAATGGTATAAAACACTCAAACTTCATTAGCGTTTGTGACATTATTTTGTTACTATATTTACCTTTGCAATTTTAATTTCATAAATTATCTCAGGAATTCTCATAAATATGTATAAAGAAGATAACGATCTCAAGTATTCTCACTATGCAGAGGTAACCAATGCTTCTTTTATGTTCTTTCTGATCACTCCATAACTCATTCACAACTCATACTCTTATATAATATGCAGTTACTATGAACCAGGGGCTGCACTAAATGCTTTATATGGGTTGGCTCCTTTAAGTCACATAACAACTCATTATCAGTCAGGGTTCTTACTTACAAAACACAAAAACAAACTAGCTAGTTCAAACATTAAAAAACAAATTTATTAAAATATATTACCTTAACGATTCCCCAGAAATGTTGGAGAATCAAGCTGTGGTGCTGTACTGACAGGACAGTACCTAAAACTATGGCATATATTTGGTCTGGGGGAAGCATCACCTTTGCCCCTGATTGTCAGAGGCGGTGCACATTACACCACCAATTCTCCTAGCCCTGGGGACTGCTCTCACAGGCTTGGATCTGCTTTCTGAGGAGACCCATCGGTGGTGAATTTTCCTCAAATACAGGACGTAAATCAAAAGTTCTGGGCAACCAAAAATTCTACAAAAGCTTCTAGAACAGTCCACATCTTAGGCTGTTCAATACCAGCATATTAATTTCTTACATATTTAAGTCCTCAAATAGCAACATCACAGGTGATAGAGTCTAACATAATAAAACAAGCCATCAAAAAGCAAAAAAAACGGAAAAGCAAAGCTTAATTCACTCTCTCCAAGTGGGTGATCCAAATACTCATCACTTCTTATGTTTGTGCGACAGGTCTCTCATCTCCAGGGGTTCTCCATTCCTCCTGTAATTCCATCACAATCTATCTCAATGAATTAAATGGGGAAGTTTACCACCAACAATTAACCCTTTTTGAAATAGTAAGGAAAAGGGAAAGGATAACAACAAAATATAGTTGGTATATCCAAGCACACACAAGACCCTGCATGGTATTCATGCTGGCACAGGTGATGGCCACTACATCCAGAGTTCAGAAGCATCAGGAACACACAGTTATTAGGTTACTAAACAGAAACGCCAAAATTAACAAGCAGTGTGGTAGAGTGCTTCGCAATTCCAGCTCTGAAATCCAGTATTCATCACTTACTTTTTCTGTAACCTTGGGTGAATTACTTAATCTCTCTGACTCTCAATTTCTTCATCTGTAAAATAGGGATATCAATAATATACCTAGCTCATAGGACTATTGTTGGGATCACACGATGTAATGTGTGATCTTTTACATGTAACCTGTTTCCGAGTTAGATTTCTGTATGAGTATATCTAATTATCTGCTTGGGCCCAAGGAGGACCAAGGTTGGCTACTCTTGCTGGTACATTGGGAACACAATACAGGCAGTAGCCAAATCAGCAATAATATGGTGAAGTCTCAGCATAGAGATTGCGATATCCTTCATAGTATACATAACTCAGGATTCTTTCAGCAGAAGCAGGTTACACCTGTGAAAAATAAGAAAACAAATACAAAACATTATTTTCTAGTGGAAAAATGAAAAGATGCACTTTATATTGTATCTGTATTGTATTTGTATTGAATATAATGGGGAAGCAATGTGAGAATGGCCACTCACAGACATAACATAAACATTGGAATAATAATTATGTCTCGAAATTACCAAACATCTGTTATATCTCAAGTAGTACACTAGAGACTTTGCATATAGAATTTCATGTAATCTACCCAATCTTTGAAAGGTGTGAAATTGGAGATCAAAGAATATAAGGGTCTTGCCCCCAAATACACAATTTTAAATGGCCATCTAACTTTTATATTGTCATGCTAAATCAGGCAATTACTGAACAGACGTGTAATCTCTACTTTTTACCACAACGCATTCCTGTAAACTGCAAGGCAAAGCAAATCATTGTAAAGTGAATTCTCTTTTCCCAAAGGAACAATGCTATTATTGGAGGTTGTACTCTTAACCAAGAATCTGACTTGAGGACATCATATATCTATATGATCAACGATATTTCATAAGAACAAAGATATCATGACCATAAAGTATGCTTATATCTAATAGATATTAATTCTATATGATAAGAAATAATGTTGCTTCTCTGTTTTGAACTTAGAAAGGGTCTTCGAGAATATTTTGGATGGCTTTTTCTCTAAAAGGCACTCCCCTGGGGGAAAACTACTTTAAAACCTTTTACTCTCTTGATAAATGTCCTTTTTGTCTGCAGAGTCATTTGGAATTATTCCACTGACTATTCTCTTTGAAACTTGCTATTATAGCATCTAGTATTGAGGGGAAAAAAAGAAAGAAAAAGCTGAAGTGATTCGGAAGACCTGCATTCTAGCTTCCTCTCCAACAGCAGTCACCTATATGACCCAAGGAGTAATGCTGCGTCCCTATGCCTCAGTTTCTCTATCTCTGTGAATACACTGGATTAGATGAACTCAAAAGGCCCTGCAGGGCTTTAACTTTCTAGAATCTGACATAGGGTACCCACTCCTTGGATTTTGTTCTAAGTTGTTAGAGAGCAGAAGTTTTCTGAAGACAGTTCTGTTGACTATTGATGCTTTGTCTACTTTTGCCCCAAAACGAAGTCACAAAGGGAATATCTCACAGGTTGTATCCCTTGCTTTGGTGATAACAGTAGTTGTTCCAGGCACATAATGTAATATGTTGTAGTGCAATCACAGGGAATCTAGAAAACCTGAACTGAAATTGTTTCTCCTTTACCTGAGCGACATTCAACTGAGTCACTTAACCTTTCTGAACCTAAATTTTCCCCATTGGTGTACTAAAGGGAATGATTCATTTATTGCAGGGCTATGTTAAATATCAAGTGACATAATATGTGAAAACAGTCCTATGTCTAGCTATATCCTTATTATAGGCATGGGCTAGAGTAAGAATTTCAAACCCAGGGCATTTTGACAACTTGTTAAAGTGAGCTTTTCCCTATTGGGGCATTATGTCTGGACAAAGGAGTTTAGAAGTGAGGTATAAATTCTAATTAGCTCTCAGCTGATTTTTAAAAGAATTTTTATACAAATAATTTCAATTTTTTAAATGAAAACAGTACTAACAACATAAACAGGACGATTATCTGTTTGCAGATGACATGATCCTATATGTAGAAAACCCTAAAGACCTCATAAAAAAAACTTTTAGGACTGATAAATGAATTCAGTAAAGTTGTAGAATAGAAAAACCAAATACAAAAATCAGCTGTATTACTTTACACCAACAACAATCTATCTGAAAACGAAATCAGGTAAATCTCATTTATGATGGCATCAATAAGAATACTTAGGAATAAATTTAATCAAGGAGGTAAAAGACCTGTACACTGAAAACTATAAGACATTGATGAAAGAAATTGAAGAAGACACAAATAAACGGAAAGATATCCCATGTTCATGTACTGGAAGAATTAACATCGTTGAAATGTCCATAATACCCAAAGTGATCTACAGGTTCAATGCTATCCCTAACAAAATTCCAACAGCATTTTTTACAGATATAAAAAAAATTCTAAAATTCCTATGGAACCAAAAAAGACCTCAAATAGACAAAGAAATTGTCACAAAGAAGAATAAAGTTGGAGGCATCACACTTCCTGATTTCAAATTACATTACAAAGTATAGTAATCAAAATAGCACGGTACTGTCATAAAAACAGACACATAGACCAATGGAACACAATATGTCCTGCATAACAACATTTCAGTCAACAACAGACCGCATTTATTACAGTGGTCCTATAAGATTAGGACCATAAGCCTAGGTGTGTAGTAGGTTATACCACCTAGGTTTGCGTATGTTCACTCTATGATGTTTGCACAATGATGAAATCGCCTAACAATGCATTTCTCAGAATGTGTCCCCATAATTAAGTGATGCATCACTGGAGAAAGCCCAGAAATAATCCCACCATATGCAGTCAACTCATTTTCTACAAGGGCACCAGGAATACCCAGTGGGGCAAAGATAGTCTCTTCAAATAAATGGTGTTGGAAAACCTGGATATCCACATGCAAAAGAATGAATTTGGACCCCTACGTCTTATAGCACTCACAAAAAATAACTCAAAATGGACTAAAGTCTTATGTGTAAGACCTGAAACTGTAAAACTCCTAGAAGAAAACATACGGAAAAATTTCTCTGACATTGGTCTTGGCAATGACTTTTGGGATATGATACCAAAAGGATAGACAACAAAAGCAAAAATAAATAAACGGTACTTCATCAAACTCAAAAGCTTCTGTACAATAAAGGAAACAATCAACAAAATGAAAAGGCAACGTATGGAATGGGAGAAAATATTTGCCAACCACATATCTGATAAGGGGTTAATATCCAAAATAAATAAGGAATTCCTACAACTCAATAGCAAAACAAAAACAAAACCTTTTTAAAAAACTGGTCAAAAGATCTGAATAGATATTTTTTTCAAAGAAGATATACACATTGCCTACAGATAAATGAAAAGCTGCTCAACATTACTAATCATCAGAGAAATGCAACTAAAAACCACAACGAGATATCACCTCACACCTGTTAGGTTGGCTAGTATAAAAAAATAAAAGGTAACAAGTATTGGCGAGGACGTAGAGAAAAAGGAACCCTTGTGCACTCTTGGTGGGAATGTAAATTGGTGCAGCCATTATGGAAAATAGTATGGAGAGTTCTCAAAAATAAAAATAGAACTATTACATGATCCAGCAATCCTTCCTCTGTGTATATACTCAAAGCAAATGAAATGAATACTTCGAAGAGATATCTGTGCTTCCTTGTTCATTGTAGCATTATTCACAATAACCAAGATATGGAAACAATGTGTGTTGACAGATGATTAGATAAAGAAAATGTGGTACATGTGAAATGGAATATTATTCAGCCTTTAAAAGGAAACATATCCTGCCATTTGCAAAAATGTGGATGAACCTAGAAGACATTTTGCTAAGTGAAATAAATCTGACACAGAAAGTAAAAAGCTGCAGGATCTCATTTATATATGGAATCTTAAATGTGTGATCATAAAATGTTAAAAAACTGTCAGCTGAATTTGAAGTGATCAACATAACAAAACTTAATTAGACTCTACTGCTATTTTTCAGTGTCTGTTTATTCACTCAAAATATGTGAGAAAACTATAAATCTCAAAAGGACTATAGAGGATGCCTAATGCAATGAAGCCCTGTACTGAATGATCATTGAAGACCCTAGAGGAGCTTTAAAAATTACAGTTTTCTGAGCCTAGAACCTGGCCATTATGATTTAATAGGTAAAGTGTGGCTGTTAGGAGCCTGTATGTTTAAAAATTTCCTGGTGAGGCCGGCCGGCGGCATAGTGGTTAAGTTCACATGCACTGCTTGGGCAGCCTGCAGTTCACCGGTTCAGATCCTGGGCACGGACCTACGCACTGCTCATCAAGCCACACTGTGGTGGCATCCCACATACAAAATATAGGAAGATTGGCACAGATGTTAGCTCAGCAACAATCTTCCTCAAGCAAAAAGGGGAGCCTGGCAACAGATGTTAGCTCAGGGCCAATCTTCCTCACATTCACATAAAAAAATCCCTGGAATATTAATGAACAGCTAGGATTAAGAACTCCTGAACTAGTCAAATCTGTCATTATACAGGTGAGGTATACGTAGTGGAGAGAGGAAGAATGAGGTCACAAAACAGGAACTTGAACAAAATTGTCCTGATACTTAATCCTTTGCTCTTTCCATAACACTGTATGGCAAAAGAAGGTACTACATCCGGTGGTACTTTCCTCAAGTCAGGGCCATTTCGGGTGGTATCCTGGCTGTTTGTGCTGAACTCTGGTTTATGTTCTCATGCACATGATGTGGGCAATTTACCAGAGGCAACATTCTACAGTGTCACATTGTCAGGTTGTTAATTGTATAAACTCACCCGAGTTGGGCCACCACATCAAAACGGAGCAAAGTGGCAAGGAGAATCCAGATGTAAAGTCAAGAGAGTCAGGAACTGCTGGGAAGTCAGAGTAAGAGACAAGAAGGGGTACCCCGGGGGCAGGTTTGGATATTGTCTTAGTACTTTTATTGTAATCCCATGTTTCCAGTCATGGCAAAATGAGACAGGAACCACTTGCTGGTCAAGGTGCTGTAAGTAGCTCAGTTTGCTGCCCCAATTCCTTTGTAATCAAGGAAATAGTAGGTTATATGTATAGCTACTCAGATGTTATAATGTTCATTAGCAGAAAGTTGATCTAATGACTAAATATATCTACCTGATCAGGGTAATATCAGTATTAAGATAAAGTATTTAATAAGGTCATATTCAAGCTCATAATTTGAGAAAAACTTTAGACCTACAGTTGCAGGCAACAATTTTATGCGTGGAGAAAACTTTTCCATTTTTAGTTCAGGTTAAAATCCTGTGGTAGTTGTTCCCTGTTTATAACTTTAAGAAATCTCTCATATACAATTGATTGTGCTATTCTATTAGCTTTGAAATGTTTTTAAGTTTAGGGACTGGGAATTGCAGGACTTAGCTTGTAATCTTGACTTTGCTGTGAACCAACTTTCTGAACTTGCAAAAATCCTTTTTCCCCAGACTGGTCCCAGGAAGAGATAATCACAAAGGGCCCTTCAACTCTAAGAGTCAGTGAGTGCACAAGGTGCATGCAGAAATGAAAATAAGATTGCAGGCTGCATCTGTGAGGGATAGTATAGAATCAACACTAATCCTGGTGCATCTTTAGGAATCAGGAATAGAATGAACAGATAATGTATGCCTTTGCTTCTCTTTCTCTTTCTCCCTGCCGTCAACCTCTCTATTCCTACCTATTTAATATTATACCTCTTAATTCAAGCTTTATCCCATGAATTATAAGGTTTCGCTAGAGTTCATAGATTTCAAGCTAAAGATGTAGGAAGTTGTTAAGAATTAAAATAATTTTTTGCAACGGATGATTGCAATCCCTCTGCTTCACGCTGGTAGAGAAGAAAACATTAAACTTGGAACCAATCCGTGAGTTGCACTCGCGGAAGTGATGTGTAATCACAGTTAAACATGATAAACTGTCTTGTGTCCTTCTCACAAGATTCAGTTACAATCTTGCTGTTCCCAATCTTGTTGTGAATTCTTTTGTCCAAAAGTTTAAGAATATTATTCATGGGTAGCTGGTGGTGGGGGTGGAGAGAGTGAAAGGAATAAGGAACATTGTATTTTCTCAAAATTAAAATTTCTCTGATAATTTGAGAACATTCATGGGGAGACAAAAAAGAAAATAGGAACCCCGGTAATCCTTCTAGAGCAATGCTTTCTCTTCCCTGAAATGCTTTGTGAGACTTCACTCATAGTAGCAACTCAAGCAAAATTGAATGCATGTAAAATTTTTGAAACCTTTATTTAAAAACCATTTGAAAGCCAAAGTACAAAAATCTAAAGGAAGTGCTTGTTAAAAACCTCCTATCCCATTTTATACTATAACAGTTATATGTCTTGAAACATGGTGTTTTTAATGCAGTATTCTCAAGCCATTGTTCAGGGAACAAATGTTCACTCTGTGTACATTGGGAAAAAACAGAGATTTTGGAATCAGATGCCCTACCATTTGGTAGCTATGGCAATTTTGGGAATTCACTAAACCCCGAGTTTCTTTATGTGCTTCTTGTGAAGGTAGAGTGAAATATATGTAAAAGCACTTTATGAAGTGCATGAGTTACAGGGCAAAGCAAAAGTGTTATTAGCCACTCAGCTAACTGAGGAGCTGGTCAGCTCCTCACACTTGCCTTCATGAGGCAGCATCTGTAATGTGCTCACTGCTATTCTCTCTAGAAGAAGATTGCTATGATTATGACTGAGATAACTGGTTCTCTCAAAGCATCCACCATGCAGACTGCAACACAGATTAGTTACTCAATACATTGTATTGTTCTAGACACTTCCTGGCTTACAAAAGTTTAACTATAGGTGTTTGGAATAGAAGAGAGAACACTCTATTCAGACTTTTATTGTCATATCTGAGTTGCTGTTCAGAATAACTTCATCCTCAGCAAGCAATCAGGCCATTTACAGGCAATCCAGATAGAGAGCTCATTAGTGAATGACAGCAACTAGCCCAACTTGTTCAGCACGTTGTTTCTAACAGTTCAAGCCTGGAGCTTGTGATGTATTTCCATTCACATGCACTGCAAAGTTTCCTTTTTTGTTTTCTGATAAATGCTTGTGATTTGGCCTTACATCATTTCAGTAAGATACAATTTAGCTCCATCAAATTCATCAAGCAAGTTCTGATGTGGAAAAAGTCAAGAAAGATCTTCCCTGAAGCCACGTTCAGAAAGTTCCTTAAACTGGGCATTTAGAAGTGGGCTCAGATGAACTTGGGGCCCTTTTCTTTCCACAGGCCTCCTCCTCACCTCATGGGATGGCCCCTCGCTCCCATTGCAGAGCATGCTGCAGGCACTGAGGAATCTCAGCTGTTCTTTTGTCAGCCCTAGAGAGCTGGCTGCTGCAACCGGCTGCCCAGAAATGATTTTCATATGTCCTTTATCATTTATTTCATATGAGAAAATTCTTTTGACACTCGTTTTTAAGTTAGCTGTTGTTCCCTCACAAAAAGCTATTGAATGCCGGTAATAAATGTCACTTAAGTCACCTAGTCACTTAAGACAGTTGCTCTAAGAAGGCCAGTCTTGCCACTAACTACTGTGTCTACCCTAAGTCAATGTGTAATACTTCAATAATTTACCTATTCTTGAACAGTCATCTGATAATATATCTAGATCTAAACGGGTAAATTTGGCCTAGCAGTTTAAAAGTTTCATCAAAATGACTGCCACAAATAGGAAAGGCACTAGAGAGGTGATATTCATGGGTAGCACTTTGTTTAGATCGGGACTATGTTAATTATTATATTATTTCGTTTCATCCTTAAAATATTCTTAAAAGTTAAACATTGATATCTTAATTTATTGAAGGAGGCAAACGAAGCAGAGTGTTTCGGTAACCTGCGCAAGGCTGTAGACTAGGGATTCACACTCTGGTCAGACTCCAGCGCCTGAGAATTGGCCATGACACTCAGCTCCTCAGGGACCTGGCCTAGCTTGCCCTTCTCTTTCCTGCTCTTGCACCTTGATAGCTACGTTCAAAACTGAAATACAATTTTTGTGCTTATCTTATCCAGTTTTATTTTTCCAAGTTAATGCCAGGCACAGAGAAATTCATATTCCTTATATCCTTTGAAAAAGATACAATTCAAATTTCCCAATGCGCGAACTAAATTCTTAAAAAAAAATCTTGCATATGTCTCCATAGTGAGAAACAACTGTAATTAAAACAGTAGTTAGCAATTCCCAGTCCAATAGTCTAACAAATAGATATCTCGTAACTTTGGTGTTTCATTTTGTTTTTCATTGTGTTTAAATAACTTTTATTGACATTCACGAATTTAAAATGAGGGCAATTTAAAAATATAATTAGCTCAGAGCAGGATTCCGCAAAATTAGCCCTTCATGCATGAGCTGAATGACCTGTTCACAGACAGAGAAATATTCCAGCGCCCATATTAGAAGGGCAAAATTTCAAGGTTCAAAGCTCCTCACACTGTGTGTATTGAGAAATAAAACTCCTGTGTGGATTGTCTTTAAATGGAATCCCACCAAAAGAGACAAAATTACAAGAAATTTATAGTTCTTCCTGATGGAAGGAAAGTACAACCCCCACCCCACCACCCTACTTTTATTGATTATCATTATTGCTGTAGTTATTTTTATTGAACCCTTAGTATGTACCAGGCATTTTGCTAGGTGCTTTATTTATATTCTCCAAGTGGGCTTGTGAGGACATATTATTAACTTGATATTTTTTGATTCAGTAATTCTAAATGTTGAAGCCTATAGAATTTGTCAGTCAGAAAGAATCATCCAACTAGTAAATAACAGAAGTGATATTCAAAATACATTCTTGACCCTCAAGTCCATGTGCTTGTCACCAGGTTGTAGCTGCTCCATTGAAGTAAAGGAGAGCAAGAGCTCGCAGATGCACCTGCTATGCTCAGCTTCTTACGTTAAAGGAAAAAACCAGAACAATTTAGAAGTGTGCTTACATTTTTATATTCAAGCCCATTCAGTGTTAGTTTGTCAACACACATAGATATTATTTGCATGTTTTGTACTACTTGAAGTATAGGAATTATAGTTTAAAGTTTCATGACATTTTATAAAGAAGAAACAGTTCTGTCTCTGGAAAGAAAATGGAGACTTGCCTAGAGTTTAAAAGAGTCATTCTTATAAAAACACATATAGCTTGGCCCTGAGTAATTTCACTGAGTATTTGCATGTGACTTTTCAGGAAAGAGTTGTCTGTCCCAATGGATGATATAAGGAAAAGTAATATTCTGACATTTCTATTAGCTATAGATAAATGACGAAGTTTACATTATATTAAATTTTTACATAAGTGGATAATGTCATTTAATGTGAAGTAGTCGAATCACATACGCTTACTTATTTGTAACTGTTCCTTATATTTTAGGAATATTCACCCACTGTCTTTCAAACCAGTTGTGAATACTTTCTTCAATTCCTGTGTAGTTGTAATCTTTGCTTATGGCTGTTAGTGTTTATCCATTTGTTTTTTGATTTGCCATGCTGAAATTCTTAATTATTATGTATTCAAAGCTATGTATCTCTTTCTGTATTAAATTTGGCTTAGGTATTAGGCTTCAAAAGTCCTTCTACATCCATCCAAATATTATAAAACCATTTGCTAATATGTTCTTGTGCTTTAGTGGTTTAACATTTAAATTAAAATTTAACAGCTTTTCATCAGATTATAAAAATTCATACATGATCATTTTGAAAAATTCAAACAATACAGAAACATATAATGAAAAAAGTAAAAATAGCTCAAAATCATAGACATAAAAATTTACATTATCTTGAAAAATATCTTTTCAGATATATCCTTAGTCATACGTACACTGTGTGCACGTGTGTGTACTTCTTTATACACTCTATGCACTCTACTATTCTCACTCCAGAATAACAATATGTTGTGGTGCCTTTTTTGTATCAATTAATATAAATATTCCTCATTATTTTCAATGACATCACAATGCACCATTTAATGGATTTACTATAATGGTTTATTAACAATCTGTTTCCAATTTGTCATTATTTAAACAATTATTCAAGTAAATAATTGGTGTGTGTGTGTGTACCCTTACCAAATTGTCATATTATTTTATTATTATACATTTCTAGATTTGGAATTGTTGAACCAAAGGATATTGCAATTTGAAATCTTGATATATATTTCCAAATGAGTAACTATAAATACTGAGCAATTTTCACTTCTAACATCTGCTTAATCATTACAAACCTGATACTTACAACTTATATCTCATTAAAAATATATTTAAATGCCAGAGAAATTAGCACACACATCCCCAGTGTAAGATTCGATAAAATTCTCAATTTAATTTGCCAAGAATACAAGTTTTTCTTTGAAGTGAAATGGCCATGCAAGGTAGGAACAGATATATCATATTTTGATGTAGTTTTTCTTGGGTCCATGCAGCTGCCAATTATACTTTCTGGACAAACTTGCATCTTGCCTGATTCAGGAAGTTCTAGGCTTCCTTTGTCACTGTCCTTTTATACCCAGAGCTTGTAATCCCATTGCAGAGGAACTGACAAAAGAAATCTATCCGATATCATTTCAGGGCATGTGTACCCAGTTTTTAAAGCAAAACTATTATCAGAAAAGCCGCATTCTCACCGCAGTGAGAGTGGTGTTGCAAGTGGTGAGAGTGGTGCTCAGAGACCTGAAGAAATCAGAGTAGGACCTAGATATCCCTAAACAATATCTGTCTTGGTATCCTTAGGTAAGCAGACAAAGAGGGCATTCCATGCAGAGAGGAAAAAAAGAAGAACGAAATCATGAAATAGTAGTGAGTTTGCTGGTATCTCAACACATTGTCAGGCCAGCAAATATGGTGCACACAGCCATATGCTATGGCTCCAGGCATTTCAGTGCTGTAGCAGTATAAAGTATGAGTCAAAAAGTTTTAAGAAATGAGAACTGGAAAAATTGTGGTCCATTTTAAAGAATTTAGATTTTTCTCAACAGGCAATTGGGAACTACTAAATAGTCTTAAGCAATGCAGTGATGGAGGTAGATTTCCATTGCAGATAATTTTGGCATTTTTGTAGAGACTGGCTTAGAGGAGGTCACACACAAAGAAGAAAGTAGAGTGAGGAGGCTGTTGAAGTAATACTGGCAAGAAGTGATGAGGACTGAAGTAACCAGTATTAATAAGAAAAGAGAAAATAAACTTTGAAGAGATAAAACTGACAGGATTTTGTGAAAGATTTTATGAATGGAGGAGGGAGAAAGTATGAAGGATTACTGGTTTATATATTGAATAGAGAGAGTAGGGTTTAATACAAGTTTTAATGTTGTCAGGAACATATGATGAAGCGATAGGTACCAAGCTTATTGAAGATTTGTACAAAAAGTGATCATTATAATTCAAAATCAAATTTAATATGGGTAAGGAGGGAAGAAAATATATCAAAGAAATGGGGGATGTGAAAAGATGGTAGGATCTGTGGTCCTGGAAGGATGTTGAAATTGTATTTTTAGAAGAAATGAGCTGGAAAGATAGGAAATGGTGGTCATAGAGTGGAATGCTTCAAATTGAGATTGTGGAGGGTTTTCAGTTATTGGTAGCTGCCAGGTATGAGTATGACCATGGGAACGAGTGGCTGAAGTAGGATGGAAGACATTGGAAGAAAGGAGGTTAAGGAACTGAAAGGTCAGGGTTGGGAGAATTTTCTATGGGAATATTGAAATCACCAAGTATCATAACCAGAATAGGGAGTAGAGAGCCCAGAACTGCATGGGATAGAGTTCTGAAGAAGGGAAAGTTCTCATGGCATTAAAAGCTTAAAAGGCAATCATGGAGCTGTTTGTTTTAGAGATGACTGAGGTTGTGACCTCCAACCCATACTATAAGCTTAGAAAATATTCTCTTGCCAATCCAAAGTCTAGAAGGGTGGCTTTACACATGTACTACATAATGATATCAACCCTGGGCCAGAGAGTAACGGAATAGAGATAGACACCTGACTGTCAGATTCTCATCAGACCACTCCGGTTCTCCTTATTGGAAGCTGTATCTGAGACTCAGTGATTAAGTTAGTCATTAGTGGGGAATCAAGTTTCAGAGGCATGTGGATTCATGGTTTGAGGCTTCGATTCTGGAAAATCCCTGACCAACCATGTGTGTTTACTGAGAATTAAGCAGAAAAGGCATATCTGAGAGAGAAGCAGGAAAATGAAGCAATACACACACACACACATACACATGCACAGATACACATAGAAAAAGATTGTCTGCATTCCAAATTCCTATGAATCCGTGTTATATTTCCTATTATTGTATTCTGTGAAATTCACACGTGTTCTTACAATAAGTCTTGTGTTTAGTTGAGCTATTTTGATTGGATTCCTCTTCCACACAACCACGTTTGCTCTAAGAGAGCAGCTGTGATTTACTCATTCATTCAATAAGCATCTAATGAACATTTACTAAGGGCCTGGACTGTTGGAAATACTGCAGAAAATACAAAGATGGGCAAAATGTGGTTCCAACTAGTAGGAAAATCAATAGAGGAGAGAAAAAAAAACAAAATCTTTTTAAAATACAATTTTAATTAATGAGTGGTAAACTAGAGGTGAGTGCTGAGTATTATGACCTCAGCTGGCAAGGACTCAATACGTTAATTGAATGTGAAAGATCTACCAGAGTCAGAAAAATGTAATACAGTCACACCAAATGACTTAAAATTTAAATTTTCCTTGAAGAATGAGTATATATATGCAAAATGAAATAGAATGTATAGACTGAGAAGAGGAGGTAGCTTAGGACTAGATCCTTGAATTATTCCAACATTTAAGGGTAAGGTTGATTGGATACACTGGCAAAGGAAATGAGAAAGAAACAGCAAAGGTAAAGTGTGACGCAAGCTAAAGGCTAGGGGTGTTTTAAAGAGGTAGATGTCAGTTAGACTGGCTATCATTGAGAGGTTAAGAAATATTATTTCTGAAAGTTTAGATTACATTACTGACACTGAGTTGATTGGTAACCTTAGTTAGATAGGCTTCAGTATAGTGGTGAGAAGAAAATCACATTGGAATGCCTTGCTAGTTATGTGGGAGGAGAGCAACTGGAGAGAGTCAACAAAATCTTAAAAATTGTCTTTGAAGGTCAGTAGAGCAATGGCTGAACGGAGAGGTGGAATCACGGTACAATTTTTTAAGATGCAAATACTTGAGTACATTAGAATGGGCCTAAATATGGTATACATCAGTGTGCACAGGAAAAATTATTATTAAATGATGTTGAGACAATTAGTTAAAGATTTTCCTTGAAAAGGTTTAGATTTATTCATAGAGATGTTAAACTTGGCTTTATTAAGAATAGCTCATAAAGAAATGAGGCAAAATGTTGCAAAATATATAAGGAAAAGTTTGATTATTTCTATAGGATTTGGGTGGATTATTATGAAGCACGTTAAAACAATATAAAAGGTCAAAATTAATCTCAAGTGAAAAACATAAAGTGCAATGCAGTACAGAAAGCATATGAACTATGATTCCTATTTTGTTATTCAAACACCCACAAACATTGGAAAGAAATAACAGAAACTGTTGAGCAGTTAGTTATTTTGAATGGTGAGTTACTGGTGATTTTAATTTTCTTTTCTTCTTTTTTTTAATAAAACTCTCCATTTCAACTTGCAATAATAAGCGGGTATTATTTTTATAGTCAGAAAGAAAAAAATATTGTTATATACTATATGAGTTAAACATGCTGTATATTTTTCTAGGAGAAATAAAATCATATGCTTTTAAATCCTATCCATTCTCCCATTAATTTATTATATCATCATCATCTATCGTTTTAAAATGTATCTGCAATGCTACCCAAAGTGCATGCGCCAAGTCTTTAACCTCTTAAAATACTGCACATGAACTATTAAGCTTTTCAAAGTGTGTGTGCATGGGTGTGTATGTGTATGTGTGTTTAGATGATGATGAGAACGTATTTCAGGATCTCTCTTAACTGAAGCAATTTCACATCTAGTTTAATTTTTTAATTCTGTATTCAGAGACTAATATATTTAGAATCATTTCCAATGAATCCATGGAAACGATTTAATGTTATGTCAATTAGTAAGTGTGTGGGCTAAAATGGAGCTTGTGTGACTGATTGGGACTTCTTCCTCCTTTATAAAAAAATGAAATCTTGAAGGGCTCCAATTTACTGCTATTAATGATGGAAGTGAGCTTAATTTATGACTCCACTAAGGGCAAAGAAAGATTATTTTTGTTAATGTGGATTGTGAAAATCCTGACAACAAGATATTACCTTCCCATTGTATTTTTGAAGTATTTCAGCTTCTTCTCTTTAGAAATAATTTGAGATGAAAATCCCCAGTATTAACATTTAAAGTGTAAACTGCTCTGAAGTGTCTTATTGTCTGCAAGCCTTTAATTTAACTTAAAGCCTCAGTGTGAATACTCTCAGGGTCACATGGTGTCTCTAGCACCACTTGGTCATGCAGAGAAGTCCTTTACAACTACTGCAGACTTGGAGTTGAAAACAAATGCTGTGCTCTACCTGAAATTGTTAGCTTGCATTGTGAATTATCCACACATTTCTCTGTAATCTAAGCTGGCCATCTTTGGTAGGTGACCCTGAAATTGACCAGATCAGTGATCTAATGTGATGGCCTACCTCTTGATGGAGATGGTGACAGTCCAGGATTGTCTGACTTTCTCTGCTACAGAAAAGAGAGAGAGAGAAATGGCTCAGGGTGAACATTCACAAAATGGATTAAGGATAAGCTGTTTGCTTGATTGTACTGTTTGAGACAGTCATTTAATAGAGGGCTCAGAAAATTGAAACTTAAATACCAGTAAGTTCATAAAATATAAACCAAGTGCATTAGAGAAATTGAAAAAATCCACTTACTTCTTCCAACATTATTTAAAATCAAGTCCATTTTCACACTTTAAGAAAAACAAAACAAAACAAAACTAGCAAAAGGCAATATGAAAGGCATTATCTGAAACCATCACAAAGGCATACCACATCTGGTGAAGATGGCACAACAAGTGCATGCTTTATCCTGCCTTTCACACTCTAAGCATATGGCAATAACAGATAAAATATAAGAAAGGAAAACCAAAACCAAAAAACAAGCCTATTCGAATGCAGTATAATATCTGTGTGAACCAAAAGAATAACAGAAAAACAGGATGTTAAGATGGACTGATGCTGTAGCTCTGCTAGGCTCTCTGTTTGTATACAGGCAGATGCAGCCATGAGTTGTGCTCCAGTGTGGTATTAGGGACTAAAGTCCTTCTTTAAAGATAGGGTACCAGAGGAAAGTTTATTGGTGGAAACCAGAAGCTGAGTCAGCATTCCTTATCTTCTTTAATTGGGAAAATGTTTGGGATTATGAGATTTAGAGGGAGCTCAGGACCTACGGAGTCAAAAATATAAGATTATGAATTTATGAACAGAAACTGACATTATACCATTGGCGGCTCTGTGACGCTCTGAGCTCGGGATTATGATTGGCATCATAAGAATAAGGTTTGGGCAGCACCTGGGGGATGGGATGGACACAACTATGCAAATATGAGACCAAGAGCGTTATCAGAAAGAAAATATATATATGTGTGTGTGTGTGCAAGAGAGAGAGAACGAGAGGAGAGAATGAACATGGAAAACACTCCCATTAAAAATAAACCCACGCACCAGGGGCCTGGCCTGGTGGTGCAGTGGTTAAGTTTGGTGGCCTGGGGTTCTTGGGGATCCTGGTGTGGACCAATGCACCGCTTATCAAGCCATGCTGTGGCAGGCATCCCACGTGTAAAGTAGAGGAAGATGGGCACAATGTTATCTCATTTTCCTCAGCAAAAAGTGGAGGATTGGCAGCAGATGTTAGCTCAAGGCTAATCTTCCTCAAAAAAAAAAAAAAGCCCACGCACCAAAATTCAAAAACACTGTAAAAAATATGCTAAGAGAGACAGGCCCAAAGAAATCAGTATTAAGAACATGTATTTACTATAAATGAAATCAATTTTGTGAAGCAATATAAAAAAAGACCGTATAATTAGTATGTTTAAAGAAAGGATAATTACAGTTCAATATTCACAATATCATTTATCTGCCATTGATATACAAAAATAACTAAGACAATTTTGAAGAACAATAAAATGTGAGAATTTCTTCTATTACATATCAACAATGATTTTGAAAACATGGTAATTAAGACAGAGAGGTATTGGTGGAAGAGATTACAAATAGAAAAGTAAGAAGAGAGAGCCTAGAAACAGACCCATTTACATATGGAATGTTAATCTATGAATGAAGTGGCAATTCAAAGCTGTGGGGGTTAGAATAGATTATGCTGGAAAATTGGTCATCCATATGGAAAAAAATAAAATTAGATTATGCGTCACACCAGGCACAAAAATAAATCCAGGTGGATTTAAGAACTGAATGTGATGATCAAAATTGCAACACTTTTACGATACAATAAAGATGACTGGCTCAATGACTATGGGATGGGAAAACATACATTATGAAAGACAGAAAAAAGACAAAAACATAAAGAAATCAATTCTAAATCTGGCTTACTTTATAAGAAAAAACTTTGGTAAAGGTCACATAAACAAAGTAGAAAGACAAATGACAGCTTGGGAAATTTTGTTTGCAATATTTATTGCTGAAAAAGGATTAACATATAGAATTTGTAAAGAGCTACCAATATAAAAGGAAAAGTGATGGTTAGATAACGGTACATCCATCAAATGGAAAACTCTGCATCTGTTAAATAATAAAGCAGTTCTATATTTTCTGAGAAGGAAATATATCTAAGAAATATTAATAATGGAAATAAGCAAGTCTTAGAACAGTGTGTACAGTATGGTACACCTTGAATATATATGTATTATAATATATTTGAATACATATATATATAGCATCTTTATTAGACTATCTTGTATATTCATAGGCTACTCTAATAAAGATGTAACAGAAAAGAAAAAAATTATTTGCTCCTTACAAAGGGAATTGTGCAAAAATTTAAAAGTCAGACAATACCATAAGCTAGAAATGAGAAATTTAATATATCCAGTGTGAACATAAATTGATATAACCCAGTTTGGAGCAATTTCACAGTTTAACGTTGAAAGTACGCGTACTCTTTGAGCCAGAAATTATACTCTAAGATACATACCTAGAACAGTGGTTCTCAAAGTGCGATCCTGAGACCCTTGGGGGTTGTCTGAGATTCTTTTAGAGGGGCAGCAATGGCAACATTATTTTTGTAATATTACTAAGATACTGTTTTCCCTTTTCACTCTATTGGCTTTTCGACTGATGGAGTAAAGTCAGTGGTGATGCATTACCATGAATCAACACAGCAGTACAAAACGTTCTAGAAGACATTGTATTCCTCTTGATCACACACTCACAGTGAAGAAAAAAAAGATGAGAAAAAACAAGCAAGTCTTACCTAACAATATCTTTAATGAAGCAGTAAAATTTAGTAAGTTTCATTAAATCTTGAGCCTCGAGTACAGGTCTTTTTAAAGTGTTGGTGACAAAATGAGAAGTACACATAAAGTATTTCTGCCACATACCAAAATAATAATGTTATCTTGAGGAAATGCACTTCTGTGATTACTTGAGTTACAAATTAAAGTAGCTGCTTTCATTAGTGGACTGCCCTTTTGCTTGACAGACTGACTGACAGACAAATTATTGTGATTCAGACTTGGACTTTTGGCAACATTTTCTCACAAATGAATGGAGTCTATCACTTCAAGGAAAGCAAACATTTGTTTGAAAGGAAAGTATTTGTCGCCAATGATAATATTTGAAAATTCAAGTGAAAATTGGAATTTTGGAAAACTTATATCTACCTTGTGAGCCTGACAACTTCCCAATACTTAAAGACTTTCTGATGAGATTGGTGGAGATAGTAACAATTATGTCTTTTTATATTGCATAAATAAAAAGTGTCAACATTTGGAAGATCTGCATCGCTCAACTATTGTTTTCCAAATGGCCAATACGTGATGTCACAAATCAGGTACCAGTAAAGGATCCACAACGTAAAATAAACCAATGGAGTTTAATGTAAATAAATATTAAAAAATCATTGATTTGGTTTTAGATTCCGTATTGCAAGTAATCGTTAAGAAACCATCATCTGTTTAGTTTTGGTTTAGTATTGAAGAGGAACATCCATGATTATCCAAAAGGGCTATGAAAACACTCCTCCCTGTCCCATTTGATTTTTGAGTGTGGCTGTATTTTATTGATATACTTCAACCAAAACATTTCACTCCAGAATGAATGGTGAAGTTCATATGAAAATCCAGATGTTTCTTTTAAACCACACATTAAAGATATTTTCAAAAATATAAAACAATGCCACCCTTCTCACTACATATTTTATGATTTGAAAATATAGTTATTTTTCATAAAAAATGTCACAGGCTAAAATGTAATTGGTTTATTATTGTTATATTTAAATTAATAAAAAGAGATTTCTATACACTACATGCTATAACTTACTGGATGTTTCCAAATGGATTTTTCTTTCACCATGAGCCTGTTCCTCTTCATCCTCATTTGTTCCTCATTCTTTCAAAAACTATTAATTAAATGATTGCTAAGGCCCTGTACTAGGGCATGGGGATACAAATGGTGAACAAAAACAGACATGGTCTCCGTTTTCTTGGATGTTCAAATCCACAGGGAAGGCTGACGTTATCAAGTAATACCACTTAGAAAGGCAGAATTATCAACTAAAATGAGTGCTCTGAAGGCAAAGATGCTGTTCTATAACAGTGTACAACAATGGAACATGGGTTTAGACTTAAGGGAAACATTAGTCACCTGGTTGCACAAAATATAAACTTGCCCATGACCATTAACCTCCTTTTACCTCAAAGCGTGGTGTTAAGAGCAGAGACTCTAAAGCTAGGCTATCTATATTTGTATTCTGACTCCATCTTTTCTTATCTGTGTGACCTCAAGCAAATTACTTCATTTCTCTAAGAATTAGTCTCCTCATATAAAATGGGGCTAATAATCAAGCGTATGCCATAGGATTGTTGTGAGAATTAAATGTAATAATCCATGTAAAGCTCTTAGACCCTTGCATGCCCCATAGTGAGTGTTTAAAATTGTTGGCTCTCATCACGATTATTGATATTATATTTTAATGATATTTATCATTATCCCAATTTCCATGACTTTAATTCACCTTTCACTTGATATAATACAAAAATTTCCCAAGTATTCCTTCTAAGGAGCACCTTCAAACTTATTCAGTGCTCAACATTGCAGTCAGTGTGGTCTTTCTAAAGCTTAAATATGATCATGTATACTCTCTTGCTAAAATCAGTCAATGTCCCTATTGCTCCCAGGATAAAGTTCAAACTTCTTAACCTGACTTTCAAAGTGTATCATGATCTAGTCTTGGTTTTCTAGATTCATCTCTCATCACTACTCTCCTTGGATGTGCCAGCCCTTCTTAATACGTGCAATATTTCAAGTGCACCATGTTCATCTCTCTTGGCCTAGAGCAGCGGTTCTTAAAGTGTGATTCCTGGACAAGCAGCATGAGTATCTGTACCACCTGGGAACTTGTTAGAAATGCAAATTATCAGGCTCAAGCCTCAACCTACTAAATCAGAAGCTGTGGCGGTGGGTCCCAGTATCTGTGCTTAAGAAGCCCTGCAGATGATTCTGATTCACAATCAAGTTTGAGAACTGCTGATTTGAGAATCTCTCTTCTTTCCAACTCCTCGTCCTTTTGTCTGGCTGATTTCTAGGAAACTTTCAGGACTCAGCTTAGATCTGACTCTTTACTCCCTAAGAAAGCTCTCTGCATTTATTTCCTAATGTATTTGTTCACCTTTCCCTTTAGACTAGGATGTTTTGAGAAGCATAGTGTCTTCATTGGTTTTACATTCCCAGCATTTTGCGTAGTGCCTTGACGTATCATAGGTGGGTCACAAAAGAATGGATGAATGAGTGAATAAATGAATGAATGAATAAATTAATAGGCAGGTAATATTTTTGAGAAAGTGAAGTCTTAATAGTGAGTACTATAAGACAGAGAACTGTGTTTAGGAAAATGCTTCCACATGCCACTCGAGGGTGGAAAGTGACATCCTAATGGTATGAGTCAGAAGAATGCGAGGGAACAACAGACAGTTAACTTGCTCTGCATAAGAGATGAACAAGAATATATGAAGTCAGAGAAAACAAAGAGTAATAGAGAGAGGTTAGCCAACACGACAGAAAGAGCATTTTAGAGTAAAGTGTTGAGTGAGAAGAGTCCAGTAAGCCTTTTAAGAGCGGATATGCCCAGTACTCGATTCTAGGCTTCTGCTCATCCCTCCAACTACCACTAAAATACAATGCAGATCAGCAGCCTGTGTGGCCATGTTGTGGGGATTCCTATGACAAGGCAGAAAAAAGAATTGTGCCCTGATCTAGGGTCACCTCTCTATGATGTCTCTAGGTGTACCTAGAGATAACTGAACTGTGAGGAAGGAGACAATACTAGTCCATAAGTCCCAGACAGTGGATTCAAGGGAGGTGCAAACACAAAAATAATTCAGTTATAGATACATTTTTGTTGTTGTCATTGTCACTGTTGCTGCTGCTGTTTTCCTCAAATATACTAGATGGAGGTCACTTTAGAAGGTGGAGGAGGGTTAATATCAGTGTTACATATTTGGTGATTTTAAATTATATTAAAAAATTATTTGATGTTCTTCTCTTCAAGAGGTGAAGCTGAATTCACTTTGAGTATGGACTAAACTTAATAACTTGCTTCCAGTGAAGAGAACATCGTGGAAGTCGATGGGGTATCAATTCCAATGGTTACAAAAAGACTGTAGTTTCTTTCTTGGTTCTCTCTCTGTCTGTTTCTCTCTTCCCTTCCCATCTGGCCAGTGTCCAGTGAGGACCTGAGGCCACATGAGTAGCCTTTATTCTCAGTAAAGCCTTCAAATGATTGCAGCCCCCGCTTAAAGCTTGACTTGCAAGCTCAAGAGAGACTCTCAGCCAGAACCACCCAGCTAAGCCATTCCTGCGTTCCTGCCCTACAGAAACTGAAATATATTTTCTTCAAATTCTAAGATATACATGATTTGTTACATATGAATACATTACCAATACACGTGGGGTTATCTTATGCTACAGAGGATAAACTGAAATCCCAAGAGGTCAATGGACTTATCCTATGAACACAAAGCTATAAATTGTCAGAGCTGAAATTCAAACCCTAGTCTTTTAACTTCCAGTTCATTGCTCCTTCCATTATATCAGACTGCCATCAGTCATATGTAAGTAATATATTTTGTATATTTTCACACCTGAAACCTATAATTCTGAAAGCACTATTGAATCTTAATCAGCAATAACAAAATGTGAAGATCAATGATTTAATCATTCTCTTTGTACATCTTAAGCAAAAAAAGTACCAACTCTAAAACTCCAAAAACCAATTCTTAGAACCAGAAAGCAGCAAAGAACTTTTGAGGTATCTGTCTTAGAATTTCACTATATAGATGGAGAAAATTGAGCCCTGTGAGGGAAAATTATTGACAAATGCCACAGCATGAGTTAAAGAAGGATCAAGGACTCAAACTTACCTCACCTGTGTAAAGAAAGAATTTTTGAAATTTGGTATTAATGCAGTTGGTTCCCCGAGGACAGATGCCTTCAAGTTCATGTACATGAAGCTTAGCATAATGGCTGGCACAGACAGTCGAAACTCTCTTACCTGTCTTCTTACTAGATTCAGAATGCTCTTTACTCCTTCTGTAAAACACACTGATTTATACTCGAAGGCAGACTGAAAACTCAGAGCTAATAACCTACCCACTTGTACACATCTGGTTCCACCTGTTGAGTTTCATGCTTACTGACAGGTATTACATTTGTTTCCAAACTTCTTTATGCCAAGTGTACTTATTATTGTAGTAATTTCATTTAGTTGAATACTATATAAACTAATTAATATGAATTTAAAAAGAGACCTGTTCTTTCTATGAAATCCAAATTAAAAGATTGGGGAAGACTTGAGAGTGGCAAGTTGTTGTTAATAAAAAATTGTTTTAGAATTAAGTGTGAGGGATAGATTGGAAAAAATAAAACAAGAATCTAGAAGCATTCTGCACCTTAATTCCTTCATATGTGTCCTCAGATTTCTGCTACATTTCAAAGAAAGTGAAACTTGATGCCAGAGATGATGTCATATCATGTGCTTTATGTGATAATGACTATGAAAAATTTAAATCAGAGGACCCACACTCAATGAAACGGCCTTGACCCTACATCAAGAAAGAAGATAAAGAATGACCATTTATATGATTTAATATTAGATAGAGTGTCTAAGGTATGTAATATCATTTTAAAATGATTTCCAGTTGCAACCAAAGTTTTCTCTTTTTTTGTTTTTATTTATTTTTTTTAATTAATTATTTTTTCTTGCAGTAACATTGGATTATAACATTATATAGCTTTCAGATGTACATCATAATATATTTCGAATTCTGTGTAGATTACATCATGTTCATCACTAAAAACTAATTATAGTCCATCACCTCACATGTGAGCCTAATCACCCCCTTGGCCCTCTCCCCACTCCCTTCCCCCATGGTAACCAGCAATCCAATCTCCTTCGCTGTGCATTTGTTTGTCGTTGTTTTTATCTTCTAATTAAGAGTGAGATCATACGGTATTTGGATTTCTCCCTCTGACTTATTTCACTTAGCATAATACCCTCGAGGTCCATCCATGTTGTCAGAAATGGCCTGATTTCATCATTTCTTATGGTTGAGTAGTATTCCATTGTGTATATATACCATATCTTATTTGTCCATTCGTCCCTTGATGGGCATCTAGGTTGCTTCCAAGTTTTGGCTATAGTAAATAATGCTGCAATGAACATAGGGGTGCTTGTATCTTTATGCATTTGTGTTTTCAAGTTCTTTGGATAAATACCCAGCAGTGGAATAGCTGGATCATATGGTAGATCTATTCTTAATTTTCTGAGGATACTCCATACTGTTTGCCATTGTGGCTGCACCAGTTTGCACTCCCACCAGCAGGGTACGAGGGTTCCCTTCTCTCCACATCCTCTCCAACACTTGTTATTTCTTGTCTTGTTAATTATAGCCATTCTGACAGGAGTGAGGTGATATTTCATTGTAGTTTTGATTTTCTTTTCCCTGATAGCTAATGATGTTGAGCATCTTTTCATGTGCCTGTTGGCCATCCGTATATCTTCTTGGAGAAATCTCTGTTCATAGCTTTTGCCCACTTTTTAATTGGGTTGTTGGTTTTTTTGTTGTTGAGATGTATGAGTTCTTTGTATATTTTGGATGTCAACCCCTTATCTGATATATGGTTTGCAAATATCTTCTCGCAATTTTTAGGTTGTCTTTTCGCTTTCTTGATGGTTTCTTTTGCTGTGCAGAAGCTTTTTAGTTTGACGTGGTCCCATTTGTTCATTTTTTCTTTTGTTTCCCTTTCCCAGTCAGACATGGTACTTGAAAATATGCTGCTAAGACTGATGTCAAAGAGCATACTGCCTATGTTTTATTCTAGAAGTTTCATGGTTTCGGGTCTTACATTCAAGTCTTTAATCCATTTTGAATTGATTTTTGTGCATGGTGTAAGGGAATGGTCTACTTTCATTCGTTTGAATGTGGCTGTCCAGTTTTCCCAACACCATTTATTGAAGACACTCTCCTGTCTCCATTGTATGCTCTTGGCTCCCTTCTCCAAAATTAGCTGCCCATAAATGTGTGGGCTTATTTCTGGGCTCTTGATTGTCTTCCATTGATCTGTGTGTCTGTTTCTGTGCCAGTGCCATGCTGTTTTGGTTACTATGGCTTTGTAGTAAATTTTGAAATCAGGGAGTGTGACACCTCCCACTTTGTTCTTTTTTCTCAGGAATCCTTTTGCTATTCGGTGTCTTTTGTTGTTCCATGTAAATTTTTGGACTCTTTGTTCTCTTTCTGTAAAAACTGTTGTGGGAACTTTAATAGGGATTGCATTGAATCTATAGATTGCTTTAGGAAATATGGACATTTTAACTATGTTAATTCTTCCAATCCAAGAGCACGGAATATTTTTCCATTTCTTTGTATCTTCAATTTCTTTCAACAATGTTTTATCGCTTTCAGTGTACAGATCTTTCACCTCTTTGGTTAAGTTTATTCCTAGGTATTTTATTCTTTTTGTTGCAATTGTAAATGGGGTTGTATTCTTAATTTCTCTTTCTGTTACTTCGTTGTTAGTTATAGGCAGTAATATTAGATAAATTATCTAAGGTATGTAACGTCATTTTAAAATGACTTTCAGTTTCAACCAAAGTTTTCAATTAACCAATTAAGTATCAGTCACAGGTGCATCAGATAATAAGGTTTCTGCTGTAGTATATTCTTAGTAAGTGTTGAATGAATGACCAAATGGGAAGTTAGAGGGGGTAGGTAAAACAAGTCACCCTACATATTCAAGGCATTTTTCAGTTTATTTTAAAAATTTATCAACTCTCATCTAATGTACACCTAAACATCAACCGTATTTTCCATCATTGTGTAGTTAGAGCTAAAATAAAGAACTTCCAAGTCTTCCCTTGTTTCATGTCACACTTATCTCCCTCCTTGACAGAGCAGATTTTTTTCTTTGGGTGGCTTGTGAAAGTTCTCCCTTGGCAGCTCTAGTTGAGTGGCTTCCATGCTGGGTGAGAGTTTGCAGGCAGCATATTTTTCCAATGCCAGCCACACTGTGATAGTGGTTTCTGACAAAGGAGTTTGCAGGGCTGCTAAGCAACCATTACTGACAGCTAAAAATAGGGAGCAACCATCATATTATGGGGCACTGGAAGCCTAAGGAGCTTTTACAAGCCAATAGCTCTGGTAGATAATTACTATTGAATTCTGCTTTTGAAGTGGATTAAAAATACATTATGTGTGAATCTACAGTCATTTGTACAGGAAAATCTGGTCCTCAAATTAAAGCTTTGAGTTGATTAATTTTCATATGAGTTCTGCTTAAAAATATTAGTTGTATTTGATATGTGTAGCCACTGTCTTCATGTATACGTCTTTCCATTAATTAAAGACATGTAATAATATTTGAAAACATACAAATATAGAGCGTGGACTTGACTTTCTTCTGAATGAACTGTCAGTTGCTCTAGATTTTTAGCTTTATGCATTGTCACTACAGCATGGAACTATTTACCTATTTCTTCTTTTTTGCATTCACTCATTTAACATTAATTGCCAGTGTTTACTATCATTTTTCTGTCTCTCTATATTCTCTTGTTCTTGTATTTATTTACCTAGCTCTACTGCTCTGCATATTCCCATCTCCATTAACTCTTGATCTCTATAGTTATTCATATAGCATCACATCATGTTGTCCTCTTCAGCTATCTCTTTATTTTGCAGTTTTACTGACCACTCTCCCTAAACTTGCATCCCCATCCCCCTCTGACTCCTTGATTTTGTTTTTACTTTTTCTTGCCCTCATAATAATACATCTAACTCTGAGCTCATTGAAGGCAGTGGCCATGTCTCTTTTTGCTCACTATTGCACCTCCAATGCCTAGTACAGTGACTGGCACTTATTAGTCACCCAGTGAATATTTGTTGAGTGAATGCATAAATGTCTGCACGTATTTGTATCTTCAACCACTTCTATCTCTTTTCTACCATCATTTCATCAGGTTCTCTCTTATCTGTCCATTATCTCTTATCATTCAAACAGGCTGTCTGTCATGCTCTCCACTCATCATCCCAACTAGTCATCTATCCATCTCTGTCCCTAAACTTCCTTATCTGTATCTAAGCAGCCAACATTTTATTAATATATTAGAAGATATTTTCAGCTATTCATCCTTGTATCAATGTCTCTTTCATCTCCTCTGTCACTCATTAATCCATCATTCTCCATCATGCCTTCCTACCTAAATTATATTATGTATTGTTGCAATATAGAATGATAGGTGTGTACAATTTTCAGTGAAAGTCCCAAAGGGAGGATTATAGAGAATTCATATCTTTCTCCCATGTATTTTACATGAATTCTCTTATATGAACTCAGCAAATAAAAAGAAGAGAAAAATAACAACTTAAGTAGTGCCTGTCACTCCATTTAATGAATGTAGTCCATAAATGGAAGATGAGATAGCTACTATTCCAAAAGTCATTTTTAATGAGATTACAATGTATAAAAATAGGTATTATTCATACTACATGGCCTTAGAACACAAGCTAACTATTTTTTGTGCAGCTCATCCAAAGAAACAGCAATCTGTTCCAAATTTAGAGGAAAAGTGACTATGCTAGAGTTACTGAGAGACAGTATAGTGATTTCTCTTACAGCATTTTCCTATGAGAATGTCAAGTTTAACTTTGACTATTGATAATTTTAGCCTTATAGGCTGGCTTTTGGAATCTAAACTCTGTGTAGCATGTGACTCCACCATAGTCGTTATTCATAGGGCAGGATAACACTTAGGGGAATAGTGATGCTTGAGCTTAGTCTTGAAGGGTGATTTGGAATTTTTTAGGCAGAAAAGAAAGGCAAGAGTGATGAAGGATGAGGAACAAGAAACTGCTCACCAAGGTTATCCAGCTGAATTTCCCAAGTACATGTGCTTGTCCCCATCAACTCTTGATCTCTACAGTTAGCCATCTACTAGAATATATCTATTCTCCTCCTTCAGCTATTTGTTCATTTTGGAATTTTACATGACCTTTAAGTTACTGCTGTAACTGTTTTATGATATATCTAACATTACATAGCCAGGTTAACATTATTTTTCATTCTTTTAGAAAGTAATAAATTGCCCTGTTGTACAAACTTCTCGAATTAGAGTAACTTACCAAAGTAATCCATGAATAGGATTAAATATCAAAGAGTACAATATAATGAAAATTAATAATTTGTTTCTTTTATTTATCTTTAGGCATTGTCTAAAATTGTTGTAAGAAGCAATTTGCCTACAGCTTAAAAACAAGGCCTCAGGAGCCAGCTTGTCTAGGTTTAACTATGGCTTCACCACCCTCCAGCTGAGTGACCTTGAGTGAGTTACTTTATCTCTCTATGCCTGTTTCTTCATCTATAAAGTAGGAATAAAAATAGCACCTTCCTTAGAGGATTGCTATGAGAATCAAATGATTTAATATATGTGAAACCCTTTAAATAGTGGCTAGTACAGTCTTAACTCATTATTAATATTATTATTATTATTGATGTTGTTGTTTTTCTGCTTTTAAATATGGGGAATTTAGCTCACTTACATTATCTAATTCACCTTTTCTATCTCCCTTATGACAATATTGTTATATCATATCATCTACAACTTTAAGCAACATTAAATAAACTGATTCATTTCTCTTGACTTCCCCCTTTTCAAGATGAGGATATTGGTGCTACCAACCTCCTTTCTATCTTGTCCACCTTCCAGTTTCTATCTGTTATATTTTTATCTTTACCTTCTCAAAGTTGATACTTGGTTTAGTCTGTTCTGTAACCATGATTAAGATTTCTGTGATTTGTCCAAAACTCTAAAATGGAAAAATTAATAAAAATCAATTTATATTATTATGGGCTTGTAAATGGTGATCACTGCAGGGTCAAGTAGTCTACTTAAGAAGACATTCCTAACGCTACAGGTCCAATGTCACAGTCACTTAGCCTCATATAGAAGAGTCTTCCAAGAGAATTTCAATTGGATGCTCCTTTTCCATAAACCACAATTGGTTTTACCATGACTTCAAATGTTTCCAAGATAGCAATCACTCTATCTAGTCTATCAGTTCCTTTTATATCCCAGAATCTTCCACTCTGGATGCCCTGGCCTCATACTCCCAGGTGGACTGCTGGTTCTGTGGGACATCTGAATAGCTATGCTCCTGGAATTTTCCTGACTATTTTACTGGATCCCATTGTCTTCTTCCTGGTTAACTTCTTTGGTATTCTTCCGGAAGTACATTCTTAAGCAACATTCCAAAATACATGAGATGCAAACTTTCAAATCCTTGCAGCCTGAAATGTTCCTTATTCTGCCTTCACGTTTGATAGTCTGGTTAGCATAAAATTTCTCACAAACACACATTTTTCTCTCAAAACTTTGAAACATTTCTTTATTGGCTTCTAGCATCTGGCATAATTAATGAAAAGTTTGATGTCAGTCTGAGACTTACTCTTTTATATCTGACTGGGTCCTTGTCCAACCCTACCCTAACCCTTAGGAAGATTTTATGTTGTTTCATTTTCTTGATTATTATAAAGTTTCACAATTATATTCATAGAAAGATTCTTAATTTTCATTTATTGTTCTGAAGACTTGTGTACTTTTCTTTGGGAAATTCTTTTCTATTATTTACTAGATATTTTCTGCTCATGACTTTTCTGTTCTCCCTTTGTAGAACTTCTATTGGTCATAATTTTAAACTACAAGATAAATTCTCTTTTTATATTTTCCCTCATATTTTTTTATCTCTTTTGTATTTTATTCTCCTTTTTGGCAATTTGATTAAATTTATGTTTGTCTTTGTTTTGAAAATTTGTTTGGAAATTGTATTTTTAACTTCCAAGCCTCTTTCTTTGTTTCTGATTGTTTCTTGTCCATAGCTTTCTGTTTCCTTTTTATGGATTTGCTATTTTCTTGTACCTCTCCCTGAAAACTAATTATGGATTATTTTGAAGTTATTTGTATTCCTTTATTTTTGTCTATTTTTCTAGACTGTTATTTCCTTTATTTCTTCTCCTTCTCTACATGTTTTTTCTCAGATGTCTGGTGATGCTCCTTTGTTCATATTTGAGAATGAGGCCTTAAAAAGCTACTAGGGCATGCTGTGTACACGGGTGCAGATTTCAACTGATAGGTTTCACTTAATTGTAAACAGGGTAGAAGCTTTTATGTATGTTGGGGAACCACTAAACCACAGAAAGCCCATTATTGTACTGTGAGATGCAGATATCCAAACGATCCCCCCAGTTCTCTCTAATTAATTTGATTTCTCTAGTGGAGAACATAATTTTTTCTCAACAATCAAATATCTTCCTGCTGGGACAATTCCACTTTTGGCCTGCTATTGTAGGGTGAGGAGCTCCACAGACCTTCTTCCCATTGAAACCACTGAAAATTATATATGAATTTAAGTGTCTGGAAATGGTCCTAAGAACATACAGCAAAAGAAGACACATTTATTCAAGAAAATCTAAAGTTCTGGAAGAACAGTGAGAGTCCGTGGGTTTTGAGCTAAGAACCATTTCCTATATTTTCTCTCAGAGCTTAGTGATACCGAAAATCAGTTCCAAACTGCTGTAGCCAAGAACACAGGGCACCCTCTGCCCTCATCTCCCTGTCAGAGGGCTGTCTTCCTGGGAAGAGCAGGATGTCACCATTGCTCATCTTGCTCCCAGCTACCTGTTGCTAAGTGTAAATTCTGGGTGATTGTAACTGAGAGATGGGGTATCCCTTCTTCTGCCCAGCCCACATTTGGGGGTCCAAGACTCTACTTTGGGTGAAACATTGCTGAGAATTCAGGACCACTGATGACTCTTGCCTTGGTTTGTTTGGATGGCAGTTCCACGATGGGAGAGTCAAGCCAGAAGAAACTGAGACTATTGCCTCTCTCCACCGAGTACCCAGCCCCTAAAATGGAGGTATCCCTCACAGACAAGTGTGACATTGTCCCCACCCCCGGCTCCAGAGCCATGCCTCAGAGAGTTTGCTTGCAAGGGGAGAAGCAGGCTATAAAATAGAGAGCTTCAAATTTCTTCCAAAAGGAACTGACTTTATTTGCAACAGAGTGTGAAATGCAATCCTAAGGATGTTGCTATGAACTGAATTGTGTGCCCCTCTCACCAAATTCCTATGTTGATGCCCTAACACCCAATATCATGGTATTTGGAACTGGGGCTTTTACAAGGTAACTAAGTTTAGATGAGGTCATGAGGTTGGTGCCTTCATGAAGGGATTAGTTCCATTATAAGAGTGGACACCCGAGAGCATGCTCCCTCTCTCTCTTCCTGCCAAGGGAGGGCACGGCGAGAAGTTGGCAGTCTACAAGCCAGGAAGAGAGCTCTCACCAGAAACTGCCCATGCTAGTACCTTGATCTTAGTCTTCTAGCCACAAGAACTGTGAGAAAACAAATTTCATTTGCGTAAGCCACCCAGTATATGATATTTTGCTATGGTATCCCAAGCTGACTAAGATGTTCTCAAAAACAGTAGAGGTTTTGGTGAAAGGCAATTGGGAGGGGATAGGTAGGTTATTTTATCATATAGGCTAAACTGTAGACTGACTAATTTTCTAGAGAGAATTGGGAAAGAGAAGGTTGGGAGGAGCCCTTCTATCTTCAAAACAAAGCTCAAACACTGACCTTGCAAACTATGCTTTTAAAAGAGATTACATTTGATTGAATCAATCTGTGGAGCAATTTATGCCCAAGGACATTGTTGAAAACAACAGAGCAATCAGCAGTGATTAGTAGAGTTTAACAGCTGGGGGTGGTTAAGGAGAGAGGCAGTCAAAGAGAGCCCTGCCCAAACCACTGTCCTCTCAGGGAGAACGTGGGCATACCTAAGGCTTTGCACCCTGAAGTGCAACATCAGTGGCTTCACGTTTCTGGGGGAAAGAAATATACTTCATTAAAATAACTTAACCAGTCACTAAACAAATTAAAAAGCAAATAACAATAAGAAGCCCAGGAGAGGACGGACCAGTATCCAGAGGTTGCTATAATATATTTATCTAGAATGTCGATGTTCCAACAAAAATTACAAGACATGTAAAGAAACAAGAATGTACGAGACATATACTGGAAACAAGAAAAATCAGGAAACAGATACTGCCTGCAAGAGCAACCAGATGTCAGATATAACAGAAAAAGATTTCAACGTGGCCATTATAAATATATTCAAAGAACGAAGGAATAATGATTAAGAAAGTAATGGAAAGTATGACAACAAAGTCTCATCAAACTGAGAGCGTTAATAAACAAAAGAGAACCAAATAGAAATTCTTCAGTTGAAGAGTACAATAACTGAAATTAAAAAAAAATCACTAGAAGCCTCAATGGTAGGTTTAATCGGCAGAAGAAAGAATTCGTGATTTTGAAGATAGACCAACAGAGATTGTACAATCTGAACAACAAAGATAGAAAAGAACGAAGAAAAATGAAAAACCCTCAGAGAAATGCAGGGCATCATTAATCACACCAACACATATTTTATTGGTTAGTTTAATGAGTTAACTTGGCTAGGCTTTAGTACCAAATTACTAGTTCAAGCGGTAATCTACATGTTGCTATGAGGGTGTTTTGTAAATGTAGTTAACATATACAACCAGTTGTCCTTAAGTAAAGGAGATTACTCTTAATAATGTGGGTAGGTATAATCCAATCAGTTAATAGGCCTTAAGAGCAAAATCCTAGGTTTCCTTAAAAGAATTTCTGCTTCAAAACAGCAAAACCACCTCCTTTCTGAGAGTTTGCAGGAGATGATGGAAGCACAGCTGCATTGGGCTAAGGAAATTACTTCAAATGGTAAATCAAATCCACAGGAAGAAATGAAGTGATTAAGAAATGATGAAAAAGAAAGTTAAAATAACAAAAGCTATAAATTCTTTAGTTGTTTTCTTTGTCATCTCTGAGCTTCTTTAAAATACAAAAATTATATAAAACAATAATTCTAACACCGTAATGTTATATAATTCTTGCAATATTATGGCTGCAATATGTGTAACAATAATACATGAAAAGGGAGAAAGAATAGAGATAAATAGGAGTAGCATTTCTATATCTAACTGGAGTTGAGTAAATCAGTATAAATCTTAAACTGATTCAGATAATTTAACATTGGCATGTTAAGCTGTAGGGCAACCAATAAAGAAAGAACTAAAAATATTAGTGGAAAAAATTAATTAATTAAAATCCTTCATTAGTCCCCTCTCACCACTCCTTTTCAACATCATGCTAGAATTTCTAGCAGATTCAATAAGATAAGAAAAAGGAATAAAAGGTATATGGATTGGGAAGGAAGAGATAAAACTCTTTTTGTTCACAGATAACATAATCATCTATGTAGAAAATCTGAAAGAATTACCAAAAAAGACCAAGCCTGCAGATACACGGTTAATATACACAAGTCAATCACTTTTTATATACTAGCAGTTAACAAGTGGTATTTGAAAGTAAAAACAAAATACGACTTCCCAAAATGAAATACTGTGGTATAAATCTAACAAAACATGTACCAGATATATATGAGGAAAACCATAAAATTCTGATGAACAAAATTTTAAAAAGAATTAAGTAAATGAGGAGATATTCTGTGTTCGTGGATAGGAAGGCTCAATATTGTCAAAATTTTAGTTCTTCCCAACTTGATCTATAGATTCAATGCAATCCCAATCAAAATCCCAGCAAGTTATTTTGTGGATATTGACAAACTGATTGTGAAGTTGTTATGGAGAGACAGAATATTGAAGGAGAAGAACAAAGTTGGAGGACAGACATTACTTGACTTTAAGACTTACTATAAAGCTATCAAGACAATGTGATATTGGCAAAAAAAATAGACACATAGATCAGTGGAACAGAATAAAGAGCCCAGAATTAGACTAACATAAATATAGTCAATAGATCTTTGACAAAGGCACAAAGGCAATACAGTGGAGCAAAGATAGTCTTTTCAACAAATGGCGCTGGAACAACTGGACTTCCATGTGCAAAAAAATGAATCTACACGCAAACCTTAAACCCTTCACAAAAATGTACTCAAAGTGGAGCACAAACCTAAATGTATAATGCAAAACTATGGAACTACTAGAATATAACATAGCAGAAAGCCTAGAACCACAAGAAAGCTGGAATGGCTATACTAATATCACAAACAATGTACTTTAAAACAGATAAATGTTACTAGAGATAAAGGGGAACATTTTATAGTGACAAAAGAGTCAATCCATCTGAAAGGTATGACAATTTTAATCATATATGTGCCTAACAACAGAGCACCAAAATACCTGAAGCAAAACTGACAGAAATGAAGGGGAAAGTAAATGATTCAAAATAATAGTTGGAGACTTCAATATTACACTCTCATTAATGGATAGAACAACTAGGAAGACCAACAAGGAAATAGAAGACATTAAAAACACTATAAACCACCTAGACCTAGAAGATATCTACAGAAAACTCCACTAAGCAACAGCAGAAAGTACATTATTCTCAAGTGCACATGGAACATTCTGCAGGATAGACCATGTGCTGTGCTATAAAACAAACATTAATAAATTTAAATGGATAGAAATAATACAATATATGTTCTCTGACTACTGTAATTTATTGAAATTAGAATTAAATAACAAAAAGAAATTTAGGACACTCATAAATATGTGGAAATAAAACAGCACACTCCTAAATAACCAGTAGGTCAATGAAGAAATCACAAGAAAATTAGAAGTTCTTTGAGATGAATGAAAATTAAGACACAACAAACTAAAACTTATGAGATGTAGCTAAGCAGTGCTTAGAGGGCAATTTGTAGCTGTAAATGTCTATTTTTTTTTTTTAAGTGAGATCTCAAATCAGTATCTTACCTTTCCACCTTAAGTTCCTGGAAAAAAAGAGTCAACTAAACCTAAAGAAAGCAGGATGATGAAAATAATAAAGATTAGAATCCAGGAATTAATGATACACAGAATAGAAAAACAATAGAGAAAATTAATGAATGTTTTGTGCATGTTGGGTGCATCTGTTCCCCATACTTTCAATACCCTTGTTTTTAGATACCAATACTGCAACTGCTGTCCTTCATACCTGGATTTCAACATCCCAGTCTTGTCAGGAATTGAGCATGGCAGACAGATTTTCCCGTTGAATGTACGTGTCCAGCATGTATTCTAAGCTGTGGCTTCCTCTGCTTTGTGTCATCATTCCTTTATCTGCTTACCATCTTCCAGACATTTGTTGAAATCACTTCTTTTTGGTGGTTCCCTTCCTATTCTGTTTGGTGTTGTTTGTCATTTAAAAAGTCCGTTTCCTATTAATTTATTGGTTTCCTAGGAGGAACAATATATAAATGCAAATGATTAACTATTGTTTTGAACTTGAAGTCCTAACTCGGTTCATTATACACTGTATAATCAAAGAATGGATATTCATCAATTTCATGAGCATAAGTCAGTGACCACTGTTTTAAATATGAACATATACTTTGTTTCGGGCATTTGATGTTTTAGTTAACCCATTGTTTTTAATTCTACTACGTCTGTTACTGGGGAAGAAATTTTTATAAAATTGAATGCTTAAATGGATTAAAGCCTGTGTATGCTTGAGAGATGTATACATGTTATTACTGCACTGAATTTTCAACCACATATGCTGTAGAATTTAAAGGTTAAACATTTCTATATCTTATTAAGGTGTTATGTGCTTAAATGTTGAAATTTAAAAAGTTGATTTCTATTTTATAATTACACATTTTTCTTTTTTAGGAAGATTAGCCCAGAGCTAACATCTGCTGCCAATCCTCCTCTTTTTGCTGAGGAAGACTGGCCCTGAGCTAACATCCATGCCCGTCTTCCTCTACTTTATATGTGGGATGCCTACCATAGCACTGCTTGACAAGCAGCACGTAGGTCCGCACCCAGTATCCAAACTGGTGAACCTCAGGGCGCCGAAGTGGAACGTGTGAACTTAACTGCTGTGCCACCAGGCCGGCCCCTTAATTACTCATTTTAAATTAAGTAATTTTAAAATGAAACATTACTACGCCACTAGCATTTTTCATATGATAGCATGTTAAATAAAATGTTTTTTTCTATTTTTTATACGAATGTGTCTACGTACATCTTAAAGTACTTCAATAAAAAATAAATTGAAACAAGAATGAATATGTTTACTTCTGGGCCTCAGTATCAACCTAGTTTTCTTTTACAAGAACAAAATAGTACCATATTGTGTTAGTATTGATCACATCCACGCAGAGTTATAAATATTGTGTTTCCCATATCTACAGCTCAAAGATAACTCATTTAAAGGATCTGAAAATATAATTTCTACCATGCTAAAAAAGTACATCTAACTATAAATCTTCTGTGCTCCAAATGCTGACAACAGAAAGCTTTCATCTGCCATATGATCCAACTACACTTTCTATGTATCAGCATCATCGTCAAAATAATAGGATAAAAGAAACAGACCAATGCTGATTTATTAGTTAATTTTAAAATCCACAGTCTATAAATTGAATGAATAATGACCCATAAATATAAATATGTATGGTTATATTGACCGAAATTATATGATCAAAGCCTCCTAACTTTGGTTATTCATTTGGTAAATGCTAGAAGGCCAATATAAAACATTCTCATGTTAAATATCAGAAATATTTAATTCCTTTTTAGTATGTGATCATTTATATTGTCTTTAATCATCATAAAATTTGATACTGACCTTTCTATCACTGCCTCTTTTACCTGAGACAAAGTGTACAATGAAGAGCCAGGATATTCAACTTTAACCCCAATTCTGGCAATAAGTGGTATAACTTTAATTTGGCCATTTTTTTGCTTAATTTACTGAACTTTACTTGTCTGAGTTTTGGGTTTCTTATACATTAAAGGAAAATATAACAACTAGCCTCCTCCCTCAGAAAGATTTCGGATGATTACATGAATGCCTTATAGGAAAGGAATTTGAAATTTGCAATTTGCGAAAACTTTCTGGAAGAGTAGAGATTTCCAATTTCTCACTATGCAGAAAAAGGCTTACTTATAGGAAAGGACATCTTTTCCACTGTCGTATATCTAGCTTCAATGAAGTTTAAGAGTCAAAAATTTAGTTACTTATATTTATATGAATGGTTCATTATATGACTTTAAGATCAAAGCCCTTAATCTTGTTTTTATTTCAAGACAATACCCAATCAAGGATATAATTTCAGAGCTTCAGTGCTACCTTTAAAATTAAATACATTATCTCCAGGCAGGAAAGCGAGGGTGTGGAGTTTTGAATTAAAAGTATAAGGAAATGTTGCTTGTTTTCTAAGTGCTGGAAAGTGGAATAGATTCGAATTATCTCCAGAGCATAAGCTCTGGAGCCAGACTACTGTAGTCCTGTGTCTTGGCTCTGCAACTGACCACTTACAGGCAACCTGTTTCCTCATCTGTAAAATGGGGTTAATAACTACTTACCACATAAAGCTGCTGTGGAGATTATATGAGTTATTGCATAGGAAGCATTTAGTACAAAGGTTCAGAACCTAGTGACTTCTCAAAAAATGTGACCTATGTGTATATTAGTGGCCAAAGACAACACTGAAAAAGGATACTAAAACCACGTCACCAAGACCATTATTGCTGTGCAAGTAAGTACACAAGGATTCAAGTCTGGGTACTTCTGTTAAACAGTTGTGTACTTTTCCCTGAATTGTAGATTGTGAATAATTACACCTAAAATCGTTTTGCAAATGTGTAAAATATGTTATGGTAGCAAGAAAGGTGTCTGGCTTTTGATCTGACGACATAGAGATTTACACTCTCACTGTACTTTGAGACAAGATAGGGAGTTAACCAGGCAGTTCATTGCCAGGGACACAAAATTGTAAATTTCCCCCACTCTCCTCCTGACATCTTGCCTGCTCCTGTCTTACTCATCTTCTCTGCCTCTTAGATCTTGACTTTCAGCTCCTAATAGTTGTCTCAGAACCTTCTGGCTTTTTAAAAAATATACGTTAAACATGCTTCTTGGAATTACTGAGTCTTGATCTGTCATTTGTGACTTTCAAACTCTGACACCATGATTTCTTTTTTTTTTTGTCCATTTAACTTTAATTTTCCATATGCCCAGATTTTCAAGAAGCCCAATACCCCTCACTTGAAGTGTCCTCCTCCTGGAGTAGATTGAGGGGTTTGAAGGCTTTCTTTGTGCAAAGGTGTCAGCCTGTCTCTAACCTCAAGGACAGAGCCTGATGAAGCCACTACAGTTGTTGCCACATGATCTTGCTGTTGAACACATCCTGGTGCAGCGTAGTGAATGCTATGATGATCCCTTTGCTGAGCCAGATCCTTGCACAGCCAAAGTGGTGCCTCACATTCAGGTTCCCAAGATAGAGCCTCATTAGTTCACCCTGCTGAGCCAGATGGTTTAGGTCTTCAGAGACTTCCAGCCTTAAACACATATTGGGCCCCAAACCAGCCTGTACCATCAGCTTCAGGCCCCATGTTGAACCCGGTTCATTGATCGAGACTCCCCTTCACTTGGGGGCCCTCAGTGTCCTTTCTTGACTCCTGACTTCAGTCAAGAGCATCCCAATCCATCAGAGGGGTTCCAAGAACATTGTCCCTCAAATGGGGAGGTGAGAGCATGATTGCATGAAGCCACCACTAACAGTCAGATATGCTCTGGTCACTCATTCCTCTGCCTCCCTCCCCACTCATGGAGCCCTAAGGAGCTGTGCTGACCCTCAGCCTCTCTGATGGAGCAGAACGAACACATGATTTGCTGTTTTCTCCTGCAAAATCAGTTATCATTGTACACTAAACTAGTTCCCAAGCCTGGCTGTGTACCAGACAGCACACTTAGAAAGGTTTTTGTTTTTAACTATAAATTGCCATATTCCATCTCAAACCTACTTAAATAGAATGTCTATTGGTGGTACCCAGGGGTCTGTATTTTCAAGTATGTCCCCTACTGTTTCTCTTGCCACCAGCCTAGCATCAGGTCACAAAATTGTGTTTGTGAAAACCAATGTAGTTGACATTTATTATGCTACTTCACCCCAAAATGAAAGGCACGAGGGCATGAGTTTTGTTGTGTTCACCATTAAATGCCTTGCAAAACAGTGTCTGACGTGTCTTCGTCTTTCTACTATTTATTGCAATTGAGGGAATGAATGAGTTAATGAATTTAGTACCCAGATCACTAGAAGGCAATTGGAAGGAACAGAGAACCAGAGAAGAATTCAGCCTGGGATGGAAGGAAGACAACTGAGTCACAACTACACTGTCGTCCAGTAGAAGAATGACTTCTTAAGGACCTGTCAGGACCATTTGATCCAAAGCAGTTGGAAATCTGATTTTAGGAGATCCTAAGTGTGACTTGTTTCTTAGAACTTTCCACATCATTGCTTCATTCAAGAGAAAATCTCAGAATCCTACTGTGACATCAATAATCTAACAAAGAGGATCATTGATGCACTGTCTATACTGTGAATTTAACCCAGATTATCATGAACAAATGGTTTCTTTACATTGCATATCACCTCCACTATATTTAAGGTGTAGATACTTAAATACGTGTTTTATTATGACCATTCATTATTATGACCATTGCAGGTGTTTTTATCCTTGAGTTTTATGCTTGCTCTTTTGTGCTAACCATATTTTTAGAAGATTATCAGGACAATCACTTCTGCTCACATATCATGCATGATGTCTAATTCAATCTCCAAACAGCTTCACATTTCATGTCACTGGTAGAATACTACTGTATTGTGTGATGACTTCTGTGATTGCTGCACAAAATTATTTTTATTTATTTATTTTTTGAGGAAGATTAGCCCTGAGCTAACATCTGCTGCCAATCCTCCTCTTTTTGCTGAGGAAGACTGGCCCTGAGCTAACATTCGTGCCCATCTACCTCTACTTTAAATGTGGGATGCCTGGCACAACATGGCTTGACCAGCACTGCATAGGTCCACACCTGGGATCTGAACCAGCAAACCCTGCGCCACCGAAGCAGAACGTGCAAACTTAACCGCTGCACCACCTGACCAGCCCCCATAATTATTTTTAAACTCACACACATCCTCTAGACCAGATCAAGCAGGGTTGACTGATTGTATACCAATCGGCATCATCTCCTTTTTTCTTACCATGTTGGGAAATGGCAGCATAAGTTTGAAAAGTTTATTAACATCACTATAGTTGGATGCAGAACACTGGTGATCAGGGTCAACTGCAGCAAGTGTAGTCACAAAGACCTTCTATGATTTAAAAAAAAAATTCAGTTACTTAAGCTTTTAAGAGATTCATGATTTTCTTTTCTTTTTGGTGCACAAGAAAACAAAACCTTCCTTCATGAAACTTTTAACTCTAATTGCATTTATTTCTCCCTGACAGGCTTTTTTTTTGTAATCTCCTAGACCCCAAATACCCATAAGAATCGTTTTAAATCAGGAAGATGGAGCTGGGGATGAGGACATGGCCTATATAGACTATAAGTGCCATTAAAGGAAAATCTGTAATTGAGAAGAGTGGTTTCCATGGAGAGGAGTTGATTTGGGTTTTGACTACAGTAGTATAAGCTTGCAAAGATTTTTGCCTATAGACTGAGATGAATTATTAGGTATTTATTTTCTACCTTCATGATTTTGGTATGTTGTACATGTTTGTGTGTGTGTGTGTGTCCTTGATTTTGACTTTGTGAGATAGATATTGAGTCAAATAAGAGCTAGTTTGTCTAAAGTAGTCATGCAGAAATTAAATTGAATTCTAGAACGATACATTTCCTTACTTTGTCTCAAGCTTCAAAAAGTTGTATGTGCTTAAGTACACCAGCCCTGACCCCATGTTTGGAAATCTTTTCCTGGCTCTTCAAACTCAGTGTACTAGAAATTGAATTCCACGTATTTCTATCCTTCCATCCCCACATAACCTATCTCCTGTAATACCTGCCTAGGGCTATGTATGTTATCCTTAAGAAGTAAAAGTGAAGAAAGAGCAAAGACCTTGTCCCCATTTATATATGTGAACGCTGTGAGGTAGAGCCTCCTTATCCAAGGACAGCCCAGAGTGGACCTCAAAGCTACTAGGCTTAACTAAAATGCAATTGAACGTGTTTCATGATGTTCTAGGTTTACACTATTATTTTCACAAGTTCAGTTGATACCATCTCCATACAGAAGGAGACATTGAAAATATTCTGAAGGAAACCATCTTACCGAAATAAGTGCACATAACCATTACTGAGCCCCATACCCATGAAAGACAATGTTAATGAAAACAATGGAGAAATAAGACCATATTCTTCCCTCAAGGTGCCTAAGGTCCGGCAGAAAATTTAGATACACACACAGATATTTACAGTGCAATGTAGTAAGAGCTCTAATAAGTGGGAACCAGTAACTCCGTCATGAAAGTCTCACATAGGTGACATTATTTTGGGATGAGTATACTTTACTAGACATGTAAGAAAGGAAAAGTTATTTCACATCTAGTTTACCTGATTTTTTAAAGATGTGGAATTGTGAAAGAACATGGACAATTTGGCAAATAGAAAAAAGTGCTGTGTGGTGGAAGTGCAGGGTCTGTGTGTTGGTGGTGGGGCGGGCCATGGTGAGGGTAGCCAGAAATGCAACTGAGAGCAGTTAGCCCCAGTTTGTGAGGGACTTAGCAAGTAACAGCACCACACTTGAGCTTTATTCTGAGGGCACTGCTGAGCCACTGGAGACTTTTCCAAGATCATATTTATGGTCTAGAAAGAATTCTCTGGCTAGAGTGTGGAGAATAGTCCAGAGGTGTGGTGAGGCCGGAGGCAGGGACAAATAGGATATTTGAGGTGTTCTGTTACACTTCAGGTAGAGAGTGAGAATAGGGAAAATGGGGTAAATTGGAGAGATACTCCCTTTTAGATCTTTTCTGCATCCTTTCTTTGGTTCTCTCTTTACAACGTCTTCTCTCCAAGCGGCTTGTTCGTATGTTTGGCATTCACATACACTGATTTCTGGATCTTTTATCAGGAAAATCTGTTGATGCCAATGGATGGTTGCTATGCCCACATCAAACGGCAGAAACCAGCTTCTATTTGGAACAAGAGTCCAGATTTGGCTACTCATGCTAATAATTTAGATACAGCTAAATGACTCCCACTTCTGTGCAGGTGGAAAGACGAAGACACTTTCCCTTGAAAGCCAAATGCTGAGGCTGTGCTGTGTTTCTGATGTACCTTTCTTTACTATGAAAGTGAGCCGATGAGCCTTACAGGTTCCTCCTCTGGGTTACCTATAAAACCCTTGGTGAAACTCCTCTTTATTGCACCAAGGTTTATTCCTAGCACGATAAGCCCTTTTTTCCCCAATAAAAGGAATTTGCTGGGTTTTGTCTGATCAAAATGATAAATGGCATTTAACTGTTCATGGATTTAAACAAGCACTCCAATCGTCTGAGTCTAATCCTTTCTGAGTAAGTTGGTTGCCTGACTTAACGACATACAATATTTTGAGAGTGTTACAGACCTATCTTCTTTGTGCTCGCTGTGAGTTGGTACCCAACAAAGGCCTTAGTATTCATATTGCACCCTTGGAGATTTTGTCCTCCCTCCTCTCCTGTTCTTCACGTATCACTATGATTAACTTTTTTCAATGCCAGCTCTGTGTATGAATAAGGAGGGATATAGTCCTTTGATACATGATCGGACATGGATTTGGTCTTTTGAGAATTGGTAGTTGTTAAATCCAAATGCTAATATATTTCAAGAAAGAGAGTAGTGCTTAAAACCAAGGCTGGAGAGAAATGTAGCTTATTTTGGTGGGGGGGGGGGTTCATCCAGGAAACTGAAAAAGGTTGGTATCATTATTGAATATCTTTATTCCTTTCCATCTGCCAAAGTATGTCAAGGGACTAATTTTTCTCTTGCTTGATATTTTGGTCTTTGTGCCATGTCCCATCAGACATTTCAAGTAGATATGTAATTGGACAAAGTGTCATAACTCATAATATCTTCTTTGCACACAGCCGCTTATTTGCCATTATGACTTTGAACAAAGCCTATGGCTCTCTGACTCAGTTTACTTCCCTTTAAAGGTAGCACTAGACTATAGAAATGATTATAAAACTGTGTTGATTGTTATTGTTATTTTCAAAACATACTGAAAGGATCCCTAAGGAGAGGAATAATTAGACTCTTAGAAAAGACTAGAAGGCGCTATAGCACAAAAGTGCATTCGTTAATTTACTTAACAAATATTTGTTGAGTCCATGCTGTTGTCAGGCATATAGCTATTTTCATTGTGGCAACAAAATGTCGCAGGTAAGGAAGGAACATTCAGGGTCTCTGTTTTTCTAAAGGTCCTAAAAAAGACACAACTGTTAAATACATTAGTTACTATTTTTTGGTGAGGAAGACTCGCCTTGAGCTAACATCTGTTTCCAATCCTCCTCTTTTTGCTTGACGAAGATTGTCACTGAACTAACATCTCTGCCAATCTTTCTCTGTCTTATGTGGGATGCCACCACAGCATGGCTTGATAAGCAGTGCTAGGCCCACGCCCGGGATCTGAACCCACGAACCCCGGGCCACGAAAGCAGAGCATGTGAATTTAACCACTATTCCACCAGGCTTGTCCCTACATTACTTTTTAAAAAAGATATTGTTTAAATAAATTAAGCAAGTTATAGACAAGTGGGTTTCAGATCAGTTACAAAAAGGATCTGAATGGGGAGAAAAATGGAGCTGTCCAAAAAACCCCGGTGGACTTCTTAGTGAAGTGTGCATGTCGTTAATTGACATGCTAATACAGAAGCCATCTTTTAACAGTCTTATGGAGTTAATTGCATATTAAGTAGCAAGCTGGACTACATAGTGATTTCTAACTGTCAGATTCTTTGATCATATTTATGTCCGTGACTAATCCGTGTAGACAGCTCTGTTGTCTTCTCATGCATTTCTTGGAGCAAGCCATGGCACTTCTCTTTATTCCAACCAAAGAAAATGCATAGACACTGACAAGAAATAAACAATTTATAGAACATCTGGTTTAAGAAATGGTGGAGAATGGTTTATATAAGATGATCATAAAATTTCCATTTGAAATCCCCATCAGATATCTTCCTGCTAACCCTAAAGTCCTTCATTTGACTCCAGCAACTGGGTTTTCTTTTTCTAGACCCTCCCTCAAGTGCCCTATAATCTTAATCTTGCCTCTTTTCTCCCAAAGTCCCAATACTAGCTCCTTGATACTCCAAGATCTGTATTTATGTTTCTCTTTCATAGGTAAAACTGTTTAAAGCCATAAAGCTCTTTCAGTTCTCATCTTTCACACCTATCAATTATTACTTCCTTCAATGAAATAAAGATCTCTCAGTCACCAGGATCCATCCTTGGAGACATTTATGAACCATAAAACATGTATTTCTCCAGTTATATATGTCATTTTGCACAGTGCATAGCACATAGTAGCCACTCAACAAAGAGTACCTGCTATTATTGCTCTATTTTATTCATATATTCACTCAAAAATACTGACTGTGTGATAACCATGTACGTAGCACTGTTCTAGACACTGAGACCATGAGCAAGGTAAACAAAACCCCTGTCTTTATCAATATTGCATTCTAGTGGAAGGAAAAATTGAGAAAAAAAGATACATGCTATAATATCAAATAAATAGGTAACAAGTACTAAGAAACAATAAAGCAGGATAAGGGGATAGATAAAGATATAGTTGGCTGTTTAAAATAAGGTTATCAGGGAAAACCTCGAAAGTCACGTGGACCATGTGGAATATCTGAAAGAGTAGTTTCCAGAAAACTCTCTGAATCCAAACAACCTATAGTATTAAATATTGAAATAATTCATTTTACTCAAATAAAATCTCTTTAAAGTAGCCTGTCCAGTTTTGAATATATATATATACACACATACATTTACACATACATATATATGCATTTTAGAAGATAATCACATGGTCAGTCCCCACACTATAAAATTCTGTTAAGTATTTGTAGCGCCTCACAGCAAACTCTGAAAAAGATCCCTTATGTAAAATTTCTAAATGTCAGAAATAAGTATGAGGTCGGGGATAGATTTTGCTCAATACAGTTAATATTGTTTCTTTAAGCCCAGCCTAAGATATGCTTTACCAAGGGAACACTAAAACTCTCTGTCACAGCAAGAACCACTAACTGGAAAAAGAAAAAAATTATGTATACCAGTTCTCAGAGACATAACCAAAAACCCTTTCCCTAGACAATGTTTTGAACTTATTTCAGCTATTTTTTATTGGTATGTGTGCTGTTGCAGCCTCATTTTCTTAAATAAAGCTTCAAGAACATACAGGCACTGAATTATAGGCCACCTCTATATTGCCACTCAAAAATATTTTAAGGATAGAAAAACAATACAATTGGAGTTGTAGTATTTGACACAGAACTAGTTCTTATGAAATATGCCATATCTTCCAAAAGTGGAAAACTCAGTCACATTAAGTTGGAATAAAACTGCCCAGCTTTTCCTTGCTAGCCTGTGTTCCTGTGTTGGACTTTTGATTAATTGCTAATACCTAAAATTGAGTGAATGGGAAAGCAATTCAAATGCAAACTCTGGAAACCTGTGTTCATCTGTGAGGGCTTGAGGCATGGGACTGTTGTTCACGGGAAGCTGTCTAACAACAGTCGCCAGACTTAGCAAATAAAAATACAGGGGGCCAGAGCTGCCTGGTGGCGTAGGGGTTAAGTTTGCACACTCCACTTTGGAGGCCTGGAGTTCGCAGGTTCGGATGCATGGCAGGGACCTACACACCATTCATCAAGCCATGCTGTGGCGGCATTGCACATACAAAATAGAGGAAGAACAGCACAGATGTTAGCTCAGGGCAAATCTTCCTCACACATACACACAAAAATACAGGGTGCCTTGTTAAATATGAATCTCAGATAAACAATGAATGATTTCTTAATATATGTAAATGCCAAATATTATAAGGGCATACTTATGATGAAAATTGTTCTTTGTTTAACTGAAATTCAAATTTAACTGGCTGCCAGTATTTGATTCGGAAATCCTTCTCACAACTATCAGCATTTGATATGCGAGGATGAGCAAACATCAGCAGCAGAGTGAAGTTCTGGAGACCTGGGGTCAAGATAGCTGAACTCTAGAGATCTGGAGTCTATCCAAACCAGGTCAGGGGATGATGACAGTGGGGTATGCACTGTGTGCCAAGCACTGTGCTTATTGCTTCATATGCATTATCTCATTCAGTCACTGCAAAAATTGGCCCACCAATGTAATGTTATGAGGAAAGAGATTTAGTCAGTACAGGTTGTGGAACTAGTGAATGATGAAGTAGGTTTTGAATCCAGATAGTCTCTTTCCAGTGTCCATGCTCCTCATCCTGAGGCAGCATCTTCCACTTTGGATCAAGGTTATTATAAGGCTGGTATTACAGAGTCACTGAAGGGGTTGATTTCAAGTTAGTCCTTTGAATCTGTTCAAGGAATGATATGGCCTTAAAGTCGAGAGGTGCTTAGGGGTTCCTAATAAGATCATTAATAACTCTTCTGAATCGATCCACAGACTTCAGTTTTGTAAAAACAAATGAAGAGAGTTGACATATTCCACCAAGAGGGCTCTATAATGTTTTGACGCAAAATACCATATGGATAAATTATTGGTGCCGTTTAATGTTCTTGATTTAAAAAAAATAGAATGGTGATGGCTCATTCATCAAAGATTTTCTTAATACCTATTTTGTGTAAATCACTGTGCTGTAGGGGGGGTAGGAAGGGCTGTAGGAGGGTAGGAAGATAAATAAGTCATAGCCCTTTTCCTCAAGGAATTTACAATTTAATTGGAGAGGTAGACAAGTAAACAACTAACTCTTCAAATACCAGGCAATGAGAAATAAGGCCTTTAACAGAAGTGCAAGCAGAGTGCAGTGGGAATACAGAAGATGGTAGATTCTCTTTGAGTGAGAAAGTTGTGAGACAGAGGAGGGAGGGCCGGAACATGAGGGAAACAGAATGACAGATAAGGAAAAAAACAAAAAGGTATCTTTATGCTCATTTTTCTATGGAGAAATTAGTAATCTATACAAACAAAAGTTTGGTAATTGTAGAGCAATATTAGTTTAGAATAAATATATGGTGCTGCTATCATATTTTGAATCTATTATTTTTTCTGATGTCACCTCCTATGACATTTTTATGAAAATTTTTATTCAAATCTTTTGTTCTCTTAAACTAGTAAATTTGGATCTTGTTAACCATTTGAAAGTCATGTGGTCACAGCGTGCAGACAAAAGTCACAGAGCTCTGACTGAATAATGCCTGCTATAAAAACAATGCACAAGCAGAAGATACGGATGCTCTGAATTGCATGTTAAAAAAAATGAAGACTCTATTTATGTTGCGCTAAAAAGGAAATCATACTAGATTTGAAACTTGATGTACATTAACAAAATAAGTGAAGGGATATGATTTATGTTATTTATAACACGTTGTTGGACTTTGCTATTTAACGGTAATAGTTTTCTTTTTGAGAAGATAGACATACTTCGGAACTTATTTTTTCTGATGTTGTTGCATTTTGCTGTGGGAATCTTTCTTTACTATACATTCTAAGAAGACTATATTGATCTATCATTCTCAATTCAGAGAACCCTTCTTGCTATAAACACCAGTGACTTTGTAATCAAAGCATAGACAAAATGACAGCAAGCAATTTTTTAAAAAGCTCTGAAATTTAAGCAATGTGACAAGTTTGAAACTTTCTAGAAGATTATATAAACCTCTCTGTGCCTTAGTGTCCCCACTGTAAAAATGAGGACAATAAGCTTAGCTACTTCATAGGGTGGTATGAAAGGTTAAATGAGATAAGACACATCAAGTACTTACTACAGTGCTTAACACAAAAAGAAGCACAAATAAATTGCTGTCTGCTAGATTATAAACTGTGTCTTCGTAGAGCCTTTTGCCTTAGTTTTTTTCACTGCTGTACCCCAAAACAAAAACAGTCTCATTCACATAACAGGTGGCCAATAAATAGTTTTGGAATGAATGGAATTAAGTTGTGGAGGTGGTAGAAATACCTTCTGTTTACCTTCAAGGATAAGTGGTTATGAAAGATGATTATCTCTCAAAATCATGGCCCCTCCACAAATCCGCCTGTGTTCATATTTTACATCCCAATCACTGCACATGCATCTGTACAAAATACTTGATCCAATAAAAAGGTGGCTTGGATAAGAATAAGTCTCTAGAATTATAGTTATTAATTATAGATTTTGAATCATGCACAAATTTATTTTTTAATTCATTCAACTCATCACATATGAAGTGCGAGGCACTGGGAAGATGTTAGAAATGAAGACAAATAAGGCATTGTTTCTACTCTAGAAGATCTGTCAGCTTGCACACTGTGCCCGAAGAATAAACATAATTGCAACCTGTGCTATAAGTGCTACTTTAAAAGTAGAGATGGTGGTAGTACAGGGGAGAGGAACCAGAGTTGCATGGAAACAATGAGCTGTATTCTGACGAATGAGCAACATATGAACAAGTGATTAAAGGCAAGGAGAGTCATTCCAGGTATGTTCACAATTTTAGGAATACAGTCATCCTCCCTTATCTGCAGTTACACTTTCCGTGGTTTTACTTATCTGCGGTCAACAACAGTCCAAAAATATTAATTGGAAAATTCCAGAAATAAATAATTCATAAGTTTTAAGTTGCATACCTTTCTGAGTAGAGTGATGAAATCTCAAGCTGTCCCACTCGTCCCACGTAGGATGCGAATCATCTGTCCAGGTCCATGCTGTATACACAGCCCTGCCCAGTAGTCACTTAGTAACTGTCTCCGTTATGAGATTGACTGCTGTGGCATCGCAGTGCTTGTGTTCAAGTTACACTTATTTTACTTAATAATGGCCCCAAAGCACAGGAGTAGTGATGCTGGAAATTCACATATGCCAAAGAGAAGCCGTAAAGTGCTTCCTTAAAGTGAAAAGGTGAAAGCGCTGAACTTAAGGGGAAAAAAAATCGTATGCTGACGTTGCTAAAATCTACGGTAAGAACAAATCTTTGATCCGTGAAATTGTGAAGAAGGAAAAAGAAATCTGTGCTAGTTTTGCTGTCGCACCTCAAATATGTATGTAGAGGAAAAAACATAATATATACAGGGTTTGGTACTCTGCAGTTTCAGGCATTCACTGGGGGTCTTGGAATGTATCCCCCTCAGATAAGGGAGGACTACTGTATCATATTTTAAAAACTGGTTTATTGTTTTCTGGACAAAGTCTTCAGTTGGTGAAATACCATAGCCTATCACCTATCCTTCTCTGCAGATCGTCATTTCACCCCGTCCCTGTTTCCACACTCTGGTTTAGAGAGCTGAATAAGTCATCCATGTAGGTATGTGACGTAACACATAAGGCTTTAGAGGTTACTTCTTTCAGTTTCATTAGTGTTTTAAAGGGAGATAAAAATGATCACAGATGGAAAAGAGGAAGTATTTCTGGGGCAGAGCTTTATAGAAAGACTTTACCTGAAGCCTCAATCTATAAGTTCATGGCTTGCTTTCTTGCCTCACTACATCTTGCTACTGAGCCCAGTTTTCTTTAGCTCAACAGTTGCTTTCCACAAATAGAGATGGAGACAGATCAAGTGTTTGGGGCAGAGATGTATGCCTCATTTGCAAATAGTAGCGTTTTGTAAACAAAACTTCAGTTTTAATCTGCGGGGGATGGGTCCTGCTCTTCAAATACTTAGATAGCCTTGTCTGACACTTGAAGTCTAGCTCCCCAGCTTCAGTGATGCTAAACTATGGCAAAGATAATTCTACACCGTGTCCATAAACTCAAGTGTAATATGTGCGGCACTTTCAGCCAAACTGTGACAGAATTTCCCTATATGCTATTTGAGAATATAATTGTTTTGTTAGTGTTCTTAGTGCAAAATGATGTTGAAATAATTTACTTAGACCATGAATCCTGGCTATCTCTGAAACCATGATGTTGATTTCATCAGGGTGAATAGCATCACACAGCTGTAGAGATGCCTGTGAAAACAGACTAGAAGAGGGGCTTTCAAACGCTGAGCATTTTTCTTATGGCAAAATGAATGAAGGCACATTTTTCGACAAAGATATATAAAACATGAAATTTAATTTCAAAAGCATGATATTAATCAACTCCAACCTAATTCTCTAGATATGCTTTGGACTCTACAATTTTTCACTCCCCCAAGAAATCTTGGTAGAATATAGTGCCGAATATCATTATTCATGTGCTTTTGGCTTGTGGAAACTTCAAAATGTTAAGTTGGAAGTTTGGTAAATAAAACTTGCGTCTTGCATCTTGCAATTTGGCCCAAACTTGTAAGTTGCTCAAATCACAGCAGTGGAACCCAGGATATGATGAAGAGGGTAAACCTTGTTTTCATTGAAGTCTCGCAAAGAACCTCCTAAATGCCTTGTGCTTGGATGTATACTAAAGAATTATCATGTAGTGATGTCTGGGGTAATGGCTGATAATAGCAGAATGGATTCCTCCTTGTTTTGTAACGTAAAAACAAATGTGTAGTGGCTCCAGAAAAAAATGTTTCAGATGGTAAATCTCCCCCAAGGGATAGGAGGTGGTCATATGTTAAAAAGTAGCCTAGGGGCTGACCCCGCGGCCAAGTGGTTAAGTTCCCGCGCTCCCCTGCAGGCGACACAGTGTTTCCTCGGTTCGAATCCTGGGCGCGGACATGGCACTGCTCATCGAACCACGCTGAAGCCGCATCCCGCATGCCACAAGTAGAAGGACCCACAACTAAGAATATACAACTATGTACCGGGGGGCTTTGGGGAGAAAAAGGAAAAAAGAAACAAAAAAAAGTAGCCTAAGATCCTGTGAACTTTGGTTGATTACAAGTTCGGTCATTGTTTTATGATCACAGGTGCTATCGGCCCCTGCTCCAACATAATGAACCTCGACAGAGTGCAAATGAGAACTGCCAACATCATTAAAGAACATTTGACGTAATTGATACATCTTTTTATCTTTAAATCCCTTCTCCTGGCTTAGAAGCACCATTTTTCTCATCTATCCTTTTAAAATGATAAAGAATTATGCTGTCTTCTTCTAGGCAGGATTTTAGACGTGTAAATTAATTTTTTCTATTATAACCAAGTTTTACCTTACAACATTGTGCCCTTTTGACATACTGAGGAAATGGCACCACTGAAATATTGCTTGACTTGCCAAAGGTCACATTGAAAATTAGTTGCAAAGTCAGGCCTGGGACACAGGTTATCCAAATCCTACTCAACAGCAAACCACACTCATCTTTACATTAGAGAATTTTATTACAGAATTATAGAGAGCAGAACATGCGAGCTGGTATCAGGGCTGGTAAGAAAAGGTAAAAGGAAGACCATGGCACAGAGATGATGTATTAATGAGCCATTGATTTTATAGAACATGATTTTCCCCATAGGGTCTGTATCACTTCCAATGGGACAAAAATTGGTTCCTTGGAGAGAAAAGAGCATAATCTTACTATTTTATGTGTAAAGTACAGATATACCGCATATAAGCAGATATTCAGTATATCTGTGGTTTTAAAATTTCATGGGCAGGGCATCAGGGAAGAAAAAAAGTCTAAAAAGTGTCCTTAGGGGGCTAATAATGAACAAACAAACAAAAAGTTTGAGAAATACAGTTATAGAAAATTTTCTGGGTCTAGGCCAGAAGAAAACACAGAGTGTAAATGAGAGCATGAGTCACCAAAGGGGACGAAGTAAGGGGAAGTGTTTCCATCTCATCATAAGTAAGTAGTTATTTGTAGACAACTCTATCATAATTTTCGATAACCCGGAGTTGTGTTGTTTGGATATTGTGGTAGGCAAGAATACTAGGATGACTCCCAAGATACCCACCTGCTCTTATATAATCCCCTCCTCGGGTGTGGTGTGAATGCCTGAAGATGATGGATTATCACTCCCATGAACATGCTATGTCATATGGCAAAGGAGAAAACGTTTTGCAAATGTAATTCAGGTCCCTAATCAGTTGACTTTGAGTTAATGAAAAGGGAGACTGTCCTTTATGGCCCTGACCTAATCAGATGAGTCCTTTAAAAGAGAGGTTAAGCTTTCCCTGAGCTCAGAGACTGGAAGCAGCAGTGAAGTGCTCCTGCGGGCCTTGAGGAAGCAAGCTGCCATGGACTTCTACAGTTGCAAGGAAATGAATTCTGCCAACAACCTGAATGATTTTGGAAGTGGACTACAAGCTTTAGATGGGAAAACAGCCATGGCTGAAATCTTGATTCCAGCCTTGTGAGACCTTGAGCAGAGGATCCAGTTAAACAATGCTCAGACCTTTGACCCATGGAAATTCCGAGATAATAAATGTTTACTCTTTTAAGCCACTAAATTAGTGATAATTTGTTATACAGCAGTAGAAAACTAATACAGGTATTTAAAAGGGATTAAGAGGGAGAAGTTTCTTGGTGTTTCCAATTTCTCCACAACCTTCCCAGAAATCTCAGACATTATTAAACATCGTGTAGTTTTATCTTACCAGGAATGATTATGATATTTCCTTTCATCTTCCTTCTAAATTTAACATTTTGGTCTTCAAATCAGGGAAAATACATTTTATGCCAAAAATCTTCTGAGATTCTCCATCTGTACTTAAAACTAGCAATATTGTTCTTAGAGAAACCAGAGTGATCAGGTTGCTTGTTTTAAGGGCTTATCAATTTTCTTAACCTATACTCTGAGGTTGCATCATCTATTTCCCACATATAATGAGGATCCTGGAAGCTAGTTAATTCCACTGCCTGCACACCTGGCCTGGAACTCACTTATAATCATCTTCAATCCATATCACTCCTGAGTCTGTGTGGAGAGGCTGGAGTTTTGCCATTCTGGTCACTTTTGGGAATAATCAAATTAGAATACTTACAGCCCACTGTTTCATAATGCCTCATATCCTTGTCATCCTTAGTAATCTCCAAAAATAAAGGCCATGTTCTTCAGCTTATTTTGCTAATATAGCTCTGTGCTTCCACCTGTCCCAACCACTTCCTATTTCTTTTACTTTCAAAACTTGTCGTGGTATTCTCTTTGACTTTTCTGTTTTAACCAAAACCTTGTTGTGGCCCAAGAGCTGTGCCTTCCCAGCAGCTATGCCAAGTCAGGTCTGTTTATTCTCCCATTCCTCAGTTAACTCAGGTTTAGGAGGTAGAGTTGGGTTCTTTGTCCCATTACGCCTTGCCATGGACTGAATGTTTATGTCCTCCAAAATTCCTATGTTGAAACCTCATCCTCAATGTGATGGTATTTGGAGGTGGAGCCTTTGGGAAGTTATTAGGTCATGAGAGTGGAGCTCATATGACTGGGATTAATGCCCTCAGAGAAGAGAGTTCACTTGCCCCTTGCCATGTGAGAACATGGTGAGAAGATGGCCATCTATGTACCAGGAAGTGGGGGTGTCACCAGACATCTAATCTGCTGGCACCTTGATCTTAGACTTCCAAGCCTCCATAACAGTGAGAAATCAATGTTTGTTTAAGCCACCCAGTCTATGGTGTTTTCGTTAGAGCAGCCCAAATGGACTAAAATACTGCTCTAAGTTGAGAAAATCTCTTGCTGTTATGAAGTTATATAGTTGCACAATTCCTTCCCTTTGTTGCTGTTACCTCCAAACCTTCTGCATGTCCCAATATGCATATTCCCATATTCATTGCAGATTTTTGGACTTAGTCATAATTTCAGATTCACACAAAGTTCTATCAGCATGCAGATGAGCCATCCAACTGTTTGGTCTCAAAATATTTAAACCTTCTCATTTCCTGATAGTCACTTCCCCTGTACCTCAGCCAACCATTCCCATGGTCACATCATCATCCTGATAATAACCTGGCATTTCTCCTTTCCTAATACTATATTAAATTGAAGTATTTCAATCTTTGACTGAAACTTTGTCTACTTCTCTCTCTAATTTACTCATATCACATCTGATTATTTGATCTCAGAATGACCACTGGTCTTTTCATCCATCGACTTTATCCCTACATTCATTCCCTTTCTTAAACACAATTTATCACTTTACTCTTCAAGTAATAATGCCAACTTTTTCAGCATTCTGTCAAATTAACTTCTTGTGCTCATCTTTATTTCAAATAGTTTGTATGATTGACTACTGTATTCATTTATTATCACATCAAACATCATAATCCATAAGCTGTCTCATCACAGTGAACATCTTTGTAATTTCCCATGTTGTCACATTGAACAGAAGGCATGCAAATGAGTCCCACTATGCTAGTAAGGCCAGTGCTCTGCCTCAAAAGCAGTGATGAGAAGGATTACACATTTCCTGTCTTCCTATTAGCTTTAAGTGAATCTCTTCCACAATTGGCCATACTTGAGCACTCTTACTCAACCATAGAAGATCTCCAGGAGGTGTCATTTATCTCAGTTTCTACTGACAATAGACACAGATGTTTGGAGCAAACATAATGGATTGTGAATGCAGAGTAGCTCTCCAAATTTGCCTGGATATCTCTGTCTAAGGAACCTCTTGTGGAATAGAAAGGGTATTGGAATCTAAAAGTCATCAATTACTTCTTCCCTTTCTTATCAAATTTAGAACTTTAGTCAGTAGTTATTCAGGATATGTTGCCTGCATGATGAAACATCAGCAGAAGCTCACTTACCAGGTTGAGTCTCTTCTGCCAAGGAACAACATATGCCTAAACTGATGGGTTGCAATCCCCTGTACCAAGCATGATTAAAATGGGAGAATTCTTTGTAAATAATGGCTCAAGTCAAGCATTATCAGGTAGAAATATACAATAGATGACTTACATGCCTATAGGGAAAATTCATTATCACGCTTCACTGACTTGAAATTTTTTATTATTTTAATTTACTTGTACTAAGTTTTCCATTTTCAGGATCTAATGAGAACTCATTTGGAATTCCTAATTTATGGAATAAACTAGTTGGTGGCATTGGAGTGGATTTCTTTTTAAACCTCCTAAGAAAGTTAGATTTCCTAGAGTTTTAGCACATTGGGTCAGAGGAAGGACCAGAAGGAAAATTTTTGAATATTAGTCCAGTTAAAATCGATAAAGTCCAATTCTATAAATGTTTTTGAATATCTACTCTATCAGACACTGTGCTGGGTGCCAAGAATGAATGAGATTTGTGGAATAGCCCCTGTTTGTGAATACTTCAGAGTTTGGTAGGGAAAACAGACATGTATAGTCTGAAATAAAAATATGAGAAAAATTATGTGAGGTCTCATGGAAAGAAGAGTCTAAATATGTCAAGAAGAGCAAAAAAGGGCTTCTCAGGTGATGATATTTCATTATGTCATTCCTTTAGCAAATAACTAATTTGTGCCCACTGAGCACCAGGCAGGAGTGCTAAGCAATGACACGTTCTTATTTACCCTGGGACAGCAGAACTTGACTGAAGTCTCAAGGCCATCTACTCTGACTAACATTAATCCAAGAAAGAAAAGCAGCTATGAAATAATCTCATTGAGTTGTCACAACTTTTTAAATTAAGTTAAGCAGAAATGACAATCAGCTATATGTCAGGAATACTGGGTGCTTTATATAAAATGTGTAATTTAATCTTCAAGACAAATCAAAGTTCAAAGAATAATTCAGATCCATAAACATTTAGTTATTGAGCAGTTCCCCTGGACCAGCATTCTACTGGATGCTGAAGTATCAAGAGTAAGAAGGCGTGACTTTTATCTTCATGGAGCCCCTGGTTCAGTGAGAGATAGACACATAAATACATTTCTGATCGATTATATCAAGTGCCAGAATAGAAATATGGCATATGGTGCTGAGGAAGCACAAAAGCAGCGCACAGATCCTAATGTGTGGGCTCCAGGAAGACTTCTTGAGGGAGAATTTCAGGGCAAGTGAGTAGGGGTTAGTTAAGCGCAGACATAGAGGGAGGGCATTCTAGGAAGACAGGTCAGCCTGAGCATATGCCTGGAGGTGTGATGATGAGAGCTAAACCAGGTATTATTAGCTGGACTTCAAAGATGAAGAAACTGAGCCGCAGTGAATGTAAAGCACACCTCCCGACCTCCCCACCAAAATCACCCCATAGTTAGTGGTGAACCAGGAGTAAAACCTAGTTGGTGTGTCTGCAAAGTCCATGTTCTTTCCATCACTTTAAGCTGCTTCTTCACAAGAATTTAACATTTAATCCTGAAGAACTGGGAGTCTAAGCACTCTAATGGGAGGAATTAAATTGACTGTAAATGCCAAGAAGAAAGACGTCAGACAGTTAAAGGAAATTTAACAAAAGAAAAAAACAAAAGAGAAAGGGCAGGTGACAGAAGGTAAAGAAAGAAGGAGAAGCAGCGAGAATCCGTATTATAGTGTCAACAGCTGTTATAAAAACCTCTTGAATGCTGAGCTGCCATCGTGAGAGCTTACGTGTGCGCAAACGCAGACTTCTCTAATTTGTACTATCTCTTGGTGACACACTGTTTATCCCAATCATTGCAAAGCTTGTGTTCCCATAATGGGAAGTCTGATGGAACCCCTGAATTTTTCATTAATAATTCTTTTTTCCATACTGGCATAGGACATACATGCAAAACGATCCATAGTAATTTCCCCATGATGTGTTCGCTGAGACAAACTTTTTCCATAGAAGACTTATTGCATTGATGACCTTGAAAGGCAGAAGAAGTTCCCCCTGAGTATTAATGGAGAGAATCATTAACTTTGGGCCTTTCCTTTTCTTCCTTTGTACCTTTTGTTATTGTAAAAAGCCAGACAATACAAAGCCAAACCAAAATGCACAGTATCATCTTACAACCAAGGAAAACTAAGCAAGCTGTTGACCCTATGTTTGGAAGTGAGTCCATTTTGGGGTGGTAGACTGCTGCTTTTGTACACATCTACATGTTTGATGGCTTAGGAATGGAGCCAGTGTAAAGTATTTGGCCCATTGCTACTCCTGCCGACAGCTGGTTTTTAGGGCTTGGCATTGTTTTGCTGTATACTTTCACAGGAATATGACACAAGGTCTTACATTCAAGTAAAAAAGGAATAAAAGTTAATGAGCCGTTCAGCTTGGTATTGGGGAAATTCATTTATAAATTGATGTACTGAAAATGTCGCTCCACAGTAAGGAACAGCCTGGTATCAATTAAATGCATCACAGGAGGAACACATCCCAACCAGTATTCCACTTCTCAGTTTCTTTTGTTTGTCGCAAAAAATGTGTTAATTTCTGTTAATCACCTGGTTTCACTGCTGTTGTAATTTAACTTTTCTCTGCTTCAGTTCATGAAGCAACTTTGTTTCTTTATTTTCTTTCTTAATGAAGGACCGATTGCATACATCTTCCCTTAGAAGTCTGACAAGGAGAATGCAATTCAGCTTTTTCTCCTACAGTCTATAAAAACAAATAAGACAAAGGCAGATGCTGGGATAAATTTGTAAATATAAAAAAAAAAAACGTTTACTGTCTGCTTCGTTCACCTGCTCCTCCACCCTAACTCTCTCCCTGCCTCATGTTCAATAAAAGCCAGCATCAGCTATTCACATGTTCTCCACAAGGAGGCTATGTTTAACTTTTGTATGCACTGAAATAGCTTTAGCAAACAGTGTTTGGGCATCATACAATATTGCCAGTGTATACTGCATGATTATGCTTCATTCTCACCACTGCCACACATACACACTCACACACACAGACATTTTCCAAAACAGCCTAGGCTTTGTGTCCAAAACACCAAAACGACTTTTTAAAATTTTTTCTCAATTAACCAATTTAAGAAAACACCACTTACTTGACTAAATAATAGAGGACTGGTCCCTCAGATATAATGGATCCAGAAGTCTCTGTGGCAGATGTGAACGTTGAATAGAAATTGAGCAAGTCCCAATAGAATTAGAGCTGAGTTTTCAGCAGGGTCATGACTCCTTCATGAAGTAACTGTTCTTTCATAAAAAGGTCCTGGCGTGTTACAGAGGTTTTGTGGAGATTGAAAGTCTGACCAAGGAACATTATGTAACTATGCAATTCAATCTACCCTCCACAAACTAGAGACTATCCAAGTTCCAAGTGATAAAATTGAGCCCAGCCATAAACAATTTACCATCAGGTGGAAGTATGATTTATAGGACCAGTCTTGAGCAGATCCAGAAGTCAAAAGTAAGTTGTAGGCACACATAACTTATATTCCCAATGTGACTATTCCTGCCATAAAGTTACAACTCCCTCAACCCATATATATGGCCTGTTAGGTACTTTCTGATGGCTAGTAGACTACAAGGGGAATGTTTATGGCTGTTACAGATAGAACCACACCATGCTGACACCAGCAAAGGGTAGACTGTGGTGGTGTTACACCCTCACTCAGGAGTGGCCCTGAAAGACATAGCTAAAGGAAATCTTCCCAATGTGCATAACTTCAAGCAGTACTTCCAGGTGTCCAGTTTCCCTAGGAGAGAAAGTTGGAAATATGGATTCATGGCCATTGCTGGATGCTCAAGAATTTGGAAAGAATAAGAGTGGACGATAGATGACAAGGATTTCTGCAGAAGAGGAATGTAAATAGACCTCTCAGAATGGGCACAGGAGTTGAAGATGAAATCTCTGTCTCATGTAAAGACTCACCAAAGGTTATTCAGTGCAGAGGAGTCTCAATAATCAGATGGACAAAATGGCCCATTCTGTCAATGTTGAGAACATCCCTAACCATCTCCTCTTTGCACAATGTATTCATGAACAAAGAGAACATAATGCCTAAGATTAAGGTAATTCATGGGCTTTATCACATGGACTTTCCCCAGCCAACGTAATCTGGTTACTCCAACTTCTGAGGACCCAAACTGCCAACAACAGAGCCCAATATTGTGTATCTTTCCTGGTACTGCAAACCAGGCAGCTGCATGGAGCAAGATTAATATTGATGGATTCCTCCCATCATTGTAGGGCTGTGATATTTACATTGGAATGGACTATTCTGGATTTGCATATGGTAACCCTGCCTGTCTGTAAGTTTACAAATTACTTTAATGTCCAATGATGCTATCCAAAACAATGGCTAAATTTATTCCTAAAAAAGGTGAAACATAGACTGTTGCCTATGGAATTCACTGGCTTATAACACAGAAGCAGCTGCTCTGATAAACTGGACAAATGAAGACCCAATTAAGGAAATAGAAGGGGGATGATTTTTGGAGTTTAGGGTGCTATCCTACAGAATATTGTATAAGCTTTGAATCCAAAACAGATTTATAGTGTTGTTTCTCCCATGCCAGAACACATGGGTTCTGGAATCATGGGGCAGAGCGAGAAAGAAAGGAAACATGGTTCATTGTATTAATCTACACCAAATCACAGACCGTGGCTAACGTCTCCTCTGGTCAAATGATCAGGAACTTGGGACAAACAAGGTTTGAGAACACCTGACGAGATTTGGGGAAGAGATGTGGATATAGTCATTTCGGAAGATGCCCAGAATATGAGAATATTTGCAGCTCATGTGAATCTCCCAAAAAGACCTCAATTGTGGGGAAGGCTCTCCTATGAACTATTTCAAACATAAAAAGGTGTCTATAAAAATATAATAAAAACCTGTGTACCCACTACTAAGATTAAGAAATAAAACATTACCAATATTATTTAAGGTGCCTGGGTAACCTTTCATGACCTCATCATCCTTACTCTTTATACCCCCTTCCTAGATGTAACCATAACCCTAAATTTATTTTTTCTCTTCCCATCCATGCCTTCATAAGTTTATTACACATGTACCTATCAACAAAAATATATAATGCTGATTTTCATATTTTTACATTTTATATACATGGGAGCATACTATCTGGATCTTTCTACAACCTAGTTGCTTTATTTTTTTGCTCAAGATTAGGAAAATCATCTATATTTAATTATCAGTAATGTATAGTAGTCCAGTGAGTGAATTTATTATGGAGATAGTTACCCATTTCCCTTTGAGTATCATATAAGTTGTTTCTAAGTTTGTTTTTGTTATTATAAATAATTCAGTAATTTTTGTAACTGTATTCTTGTACATTTACTTTATCTTGGGTTTTCTGTGTGAGCAATAATATTGTTTGAACAAAACACTCATTTATGAACTCTGATTTCTACTTTACATAATGTCTTACATAGTCCATTATAAATACACACACATATATGCAGACATGCATATATGTGTATGCGTACGTATATATATAGTGTGTTTGTGATAAACTTCTTAGGTTAAAGTCTATGATGGGTGTTGTTTCTTTTGAGACTTGTTCTGAACCTTGAAGTCAGCAGGTGGGCAGTCAGGAAGAACACATGGGAAGTGAAGGGTGAAGAGAGCAAGAAAAACTGGAACCTTCAATGATGAACTAGAACTCCTAAAGACAGACTGGAAACCATAACTGCCTTCAAGCCTCCAATTTACCTGATGGGAGTGTCCCGCAGGAGAAGCTGGTGCCTTGAATCATTGAGTTGTTTCAAATACCTGGACCAGGAGTCCGACAAGCAGAAAGAGTAGATCCAGCAGGTGCTGGAGGAGCTGTAGGCCCAGTTGCTACTATGTGTAAACAGGTGAGCCAGTAGACAAGCTTCACATATAAGCCAGAACAATGCCTTTTGCCCTGCTTCAGCCTTCTGAACACAAAGAGAACATGGCTTATTTTGCATTTCTGCCTTACGAATCACATGCAAGATGTTTCTTACAGCCCATAGTAACTGGGATCTATGCAGGGAGGGAAATTATGGCAAAAAGTTCCATTTTTAGTATTTCAACAAAATATAAATCTACTAGATTAATCATATTCTATATTCCCTTCTCTTCGTCTCCATTCCTCTCACTATTGAGATGGACTTACTGGTGGTAATTATCTTTACAAATTACTCCATAAGTTCAAGTATACTGTGGAAGGCTCATGAGAGTACTAGGGATGGAAGGAAAGTCTCCAGAGAGCCTGACTTTAAAATGGAATAAATAATTTGGGAGGATTTACGTCTTCTCTTAGAGAGGGGATGAATGTGCTTCTGGTTGTATGATGAAGAGTTGCATAATGTTGAGGAAGATGTTATTTTGGGGAGATTAGCAAAAGGAGCAGTAAAAGGGGTAGACTATGTTGGACATTATCATCTGGAGACAGTACAAAGTAAAAGAGAAAATCTTCTTTCTGGGAAATTTTCTCATTGTCAGTAGATTCAGTGGAAGGAAATTTCCTCATGCCTGACTCCTACTGTATAGAACAAAGAGGAAAGACCCTATGCCTACTTATAAATCATTCCTGGGACTCTGAAACTTCAGTAAATATCATAAAGATGGAGCAAACAATTGGAAATCAGATTCATAGTAATAAAACAATGATGGTCACACACTAAATAAAAAGAACAGTGGAAATTTAAATACTTTAAGTGAATAATAATGAGGACTCTACAAGTAATATCCAATTATCATCCATTATTAGTAACAAATTTTTCAGGAATTTTTCTCCTTTCTGGAGAAACCGACTGATCTTCCATTCAAATATTCAGTTTATTTTAATTTTATTTACTCAAATAATTTTATATATATATAAAATTTGCTGAAATGGATGAAGGGAAGAACTACATGGTGATAGTATTTATCGGATCATCTGAACCCTGACAGTTGCTAGAGTTGAGATGCTAGAGTTGAGAGCATGATTTACTTCTTGGTAGGCTGCTTGATTATCAGCACTAACAGTTCCCTGGCTAGTTAGAATATCAGAGGGCACTGGTAACCATTTAAATGTAATGGCATCAAATCTGAAATTGCAATGGGAAAGGCATCTGGGCTGTCCAACCTCTTAATGACTAGCCCTGAAATATCAGAGACAGCAAAGATTTTTAGATGTTCCTACAGAAGAAGACAAAATTGAATTAATTTCAGGTAGAAGCATCTTGCTTCTAAAAAGAGTGAGACAGAAAAATACAAGGTAATGATTTTAAAGTATATGGAAAGTCAACATCACATTGCTTTCTGAATACTGATTTCTACTATGTGTAAAATGTAATGAGGAGCTCCAAATTCCCCCCTCTTGCCTCCAATAGCCAATTATGGAGAGTAAATAACCTATATAATAACACTGGATAAATATTACCAGAATATATTACATAACTTGCTATCAACTTAAGAAAAGGCAGCTTAAGAAAAGGCACGCTATAGGCAGAAGAAAAAGTTATTTCTCCTTCTTAGGTAGGTGAGTTGTGGTTATCAATTGATAAATAAATATAGTGTTGGTCTGAAAACAGTCATACTATCAATAATAGCTACTGCATGTCAACCACCAACTTTGTGTCAGCCAGGGTGTCAGGTCCATTATATATACTATCATTAATCCTTACAACCTCTGTGCAGGAGATAGTTATTTTCCCTTACTCATAAATAACTACATTAAGGCTCAGAGAGGTCAATTTTCTTCCCAAATGTCACAGAGATAATTATTGGTAGATCTAGTAATTAAACATTCTCGGTCTGACTCAAAAATTTTACTCTTAACCATTACATCATGCTGCTGACACTGTTCCCCCACAACCCATTTCACATGGAGCAACACCACTAAAGTAAAGCCAGTCTCTTCTCTGAATGAATGGACCATTTTATGAAGAATTTAGAATTGGGAAATTCCATTGTATGTAAATATCTCAAAATAAACTTCCAGAGAATGCTTTGATTCAGCCAATTTCCCCATGAATACTTAAAGAATTTGGAGTTATCCTTCAAGTTTCTCCATCTTGTAGGAATCAGAAAGGAATCAAATCAAATCTATACATCTATATTTTTAAGATTAAGAAAAAACTTAGATGTGTGAAATCATGAGAAATTAATAGATGTTTCAATTTAAGAATAGTATTAGAATGAATAGCGGGGTACTTGAATATGGAAAGTTTGCAGTAGATAATGTGTCTCTCAGATCGTCATCACTTTTAATATTAGCAGGAGAATATATTATAGGCATGGCATAAATCAGAGCCCATGATGCCAAGTTTTTACATTACGGTATGGGATTTGAGCAGCCCGAAGCTAAAGATATGTCAGCTGTCTTCACCATCGAAAACTAGGATGAGACTACAGAGACAAAGTTGAATGTACATTACTTTGTGCATTTTAGGCTGTCAGGAGAATTATGACATGGAGTTTCATTGACTTAGGGGACAAAGGACTGCCGGCCGTCTTGTAGTATATATGCCAACGATTGTGACGTAATTCAGGTTGTGTGTGCTTTTTAGTTTTCAGCAACTTTGGCTACACTCCTACATTGAATTGTCAGAGTGTTGATCAGCTCCTTATGTTAATAGAACAGTTCTCTCTTTCTCTCTCTTGGTCTCTGGACTGCATTTAGATTTCTTCAGATTAAACCAGTTATGAATTTAGGACAAAGAGAGACTTTGGAAATTAGTATGACTTACAAACAGCATACACTTAAGAGACAGAAGATTTAACAAAATTCATATCAAATACTTCTCTTTTCTCCTCAAATGAAATCTCCACTTGCTCAATGCCCAGGTATTAAACTTGATTCTCTTTTTTCAAATCATTCTCTGAGCATAGAATTTATAATCTGGTAATCTCAAGCAAATAATCGTTTTCCAGAAAAAAGAATGGAAGACAAGGAAGTAGAAAGAACATATTCTATTTTCCAGTTACTTAAATTAAAGAAATCATAATATTACGATATTCATAATGGATATGTAAAAGTTTTTGTAATTAAGGTAGTTTCGTTGCTGAGATCGTGCTGGTGAAAAAAGAAATTGGGCTGACTCCTATAAAACTGATGGTTTCCTAAACCTCGAAATTGTATCTACTTAGCATACTTCTTGCTCTAGAGAGGTTATAGATGAGATGCTTTGCTCAGTAAATTTTTTTGAATAGCTTGTGATTATTGGTATGTGAAAATCTATCATTAAAATAGTCATGAATAAAAAAAATATTATGTTGAATGTTATGAGGAGTCCCAGTTTCAAAATAAGAAACTAAATGAAGTTCTGTAACACTTCTAAGCAACCATATTTCCACAGCTCTAACAAGCACATTTAAAAAATATACATCCTTTGCTATAACATTAATTTGTAACAAAAGCTCCGTGAAGTCTAAGCTTTTTAATAAAGAACTTCAGGGATGTTAGATCAAACAACTAGGTCTTTATTAAATAGGCATGCCATTATTTTCTTAATTTCCTATTACTTCCTTTCCCCACGATATTGAATACTCTATTTGCATATTCAGTGAACATATTGGCATTTTCTTTATGGTTTGTAACTTTCATGGTAAAGGTAATCCAATAAAACTTGACAATCAGCAGCCAAGTTTTAGTAGGAAGATACAAAATCATGGAATTATTATTACTCCTTTTTCATCTCCTACTGTTGCACAGCATTGCCAGGATGCTTTATATAACATGAAAATCTCTACCATGTCACTCTCGTAGTTAAAATCTTAACTAATTTATTAATCAGCTTTTGCTAAGCTCCTACTATATGTGGGATACCATAAGGTGCTAGGGGAACTCGCGATCTAGTCAGGGAGACAAATGAGTTGATTACAATGTACTCTAAATAAATGCTCTACCAAATTAGTACTCTAAATAAGATGGCAAAGGATACTACATGAACATTTTGAAGGGCCTCCTAAAGCAAGGCTCTGCATTTCCTGTAGAATAAAGTCCAAATTCCATAATGTGGCTTGAAGAGCTATCACAGTCTGCCCTGGCCCCTTTCTGCCTCTGGAGCTGCATTGCTTCACATGTTATGCTCCAGCAACACCAGACGGTTTTGATTGCCCCTCCCATAGCTTGCTGTTTCCCATTTTTCCTCATTTTATCCCATCTGCTTAGAATATTCCACCCTATCTTATCTGCCTGGTAAACACCTACACTAACATAACTGTCAAGACTTACTTCAGTGGTAGCTCCATGGTGCCTTCATGATTTTCCTCACCTTCTACCACCTTGTGCCCCATGCTGAACCTTATACTACTTCTGTGATAGCACCCAGCGTGCTTTTGATACCTGTATTTACAAGACCGACTGCCTCACTAGACTATTAGTTGAATGAGATTAGGAAAGGGGAGGGTACTCAGTTTTGCATGCTCAGGGTCTAGAATACCATCAGATGAGTTAATATTAAGGAAGAATTTTCCTGTGACTATATTACTGTCATATCCATTATCCCATCAACAACTCTCTGAGGCAGGTGGCTAGAATCCCTCTGCTTCCATTTTACAGGTAAGAAACTGATGTTCAAGACAGGTCAAGTGACTTGCTTAAGTTTACACAACAAGTAAGTGGACAAATCAGTTCTAGAACCCGTTTCTGTCTGGTTCTTATTTCAGTGTTCTGGCTGCCATATCATACTGACGTCTATCAAATAAATGAATACAGTTCCTCCATACCACCACATCTCTTTTCACAGCAGACCATTCAATTCTGTGACAAAATGATAGGACAAATAAGTAAAGCAGCTAATCATCCCAAATTCATTCCTCCAGGACAGAGAACTATTTCCTAGGAAACCAAACCTTGGCAATTTTCTCAAAAATCAAAAAGAACAAATAGATGGCATGCTTAGTTAGCAGAAGCTATTCAGTAAGGAAGCTGAATATATTCATTAAGGTATTTTAAAAAGCCTTCTATTTAACCACCACATAGAAAAGCTTGAATATTATACAATGCTAAAACTTGGTATTCTCAGTTGTGAGACCCTCATATTAAAAGAAAAAAAGGCTTAAGTAGAAAATAATAAAAATGGTGAATTTTAATAATGCTCCGATGACTCTAATTCAAAAGTACTGTTTTCTAAGTAAATGATCAATTTAACCATTAACTAAAAATAAAGTTTGCCTATTCTTTTATTCTCCTTTTTAAAAAATCCATCACATAGTAATGAACTCAGCCTGTATCACTATATCTCTGTAGTGGTAGAAGAGAAAAAGAAAATGCAATCATTCATTAAAAAAAAAAAAACAAGCAGGTTCTGATTCTCCCTATGGCATCTTCTCTCCCACACACACATACACTACAAGCACACAACACACACTCACACATCTGATTTTGATGTGTGGGATATTAAAGAGAAGTTGCCTGTGACATATTTGCTTAAGCTGTGTATAATACAAGGGACACCTAAAAGGGAATGCGAGTGCTCTTGTGTGACTTGTAGAGAATCAAGTTCCTTTATAAGGCACAGCTTGTGGAGGGAGAATTCACATGAAAGCGCAGGCTTTAGTGCTTGTAACTTAGCCCAGCTGTTCTGGCTTGTAGCCAATTTACTCTTTGAATTGTTTTGTTCTTATTAAACCTCTGGAATTTTATGGTTTATTGATGTCACCTTGGACAATTTTGAATTGTTAGAGATGAAAATTTGAAGCTGACCATAAGATTTTGTGCCATATTTGGTTAAACCATTGAACTATTAAATCTAAAGCTCTTTTCTGTTGGGCATGGGAAGAAATTACCCTTACAGTCTCTTAAGATGTTGGGGGTCATCTGCTTTTCTGAATAACACCTCAACTTCTTGCCCCCAAACCCTAAATATTCATGTAGCCCCACAAGGTGATTAGGAATCAGGTACTGCCACTTTCCTTAGTACTGCCACATGGGGCTTTCCCAGCCCTCACAGATGCTAACTCGGATGAATGTGTAAGCACTTCATTTAATGAAGGATCAGGTAAGCATCCCAAAGCAGAGCCAAATATTGGGACCAGAAGTTGAACTTCATATAACTCTTTCCCTTGTACTGTACTCTTACCCTGCCTCCTGTTCAAGGTTGGTAAGGGGCCAGGGAGGACAGAGGATTCATGCTACCACATATGAAACAAAGTCCTGAGAACCTAATATTAGTCTATATACAGATTCTCAATAAGAAAGTAGCAGCTAAAGCGTTAATTTCAAGATTGAGTCCCCTCTGGGCCAATGGCTGGATATTTCAAAATCAAAAATTCCATACAAGTAGATATGGAGGCAGTAATGATAGAATCCAGTGTTATTCATCTTGTAAAATTACAAGAAGTCCTCATATTAATCAGAGCTTCTGATGCCTAAGTGCTGTCACCTCTTTCATTTTGCAGCATGTAAAAATATAGCCAAGTAGCTGATACTCTCTTTCCTTTATAGCCTTCTGCTTTCTTAGTTGTGAATTAAGCTGATTTGACATTTCATATCTGCCAGCAGCCAGCTATTTGTCTTGATCTGTTGCCTAAAAGTGTATCGCTGCCTTGCTTTCAGTCCACCCTGAAGATCCCCTCAGCTTTACAAAATTATGAGGGGGACAGTTCTGACTGGTTGTCCTTAGCATGTGAACTGTCATCAGAATAATGCTTGCAAGTGTCCATTGGATCAAGGCTCTGCCAGCAATTCTAATCTAAACTTTGTTTTCTGGACTTTGTAAGAGGAAATTGGGATAATAAAGCTTTGACTTTGGAGAGAACAGGTTAGAGCAGTGACTCAAGTTCATGTAACCAATATTTCCCCACTGACCCTAGAATAAGATACATACATCTACATGTGACTTTCAAGTCCCTCCTTGATCTGATCTCAACCATCTTTTCCTGTTTTCAGCCCCACAGTGCCTGGAGCATTGTAGATCACATTCTGTACCTTGCTGTCATAGTGATTTTCTTTGAAAAATAAATTGACTCATATCACTTCTTTACTGAGAGCGTTTCAATGATTTCCCATTCCCCTCACAATAAGTGCCAAATCCCAAACATGGCTCAGAAAATCACACATGATCTGACACCTGCCCAGTTCTCTAATACCTGCTGCACAAGCCTTTCAATTCCTTTGACATGCCACAGTCTTCCCCATGTCATAACCTTCACATATTCCTATATTTTGCTTGGGACACTTTCCTAACTTACACACTGTAACTCTAATTTTCTCATTCTTATAGTCTCCCATTAAATACGCCTTGCTCAAAGAGAACTTCTCTGACCACCTACCTAATATAAATCCATTCCCCAATATTCTGCACCATAACATCCAACATAATAATTGTGATGATGTTCTTGTGTGAATATCTGATTGTTGTTTGTTTTCTGCACTGTATCATAAGCCCTCTGAGGGCAGAGCTTCTACAGTATCACCAGGGCTAATGAGCAAAGTCTAGCACATAGTAGGTATTCAATAATATTTGATGAATGAATGAATAAATAAGAATACAGAATAAATAAGAATTCAGCACAAATACAGATATTCTAAAAGAATGAATGAAACCTACACTCTTGCCAAACAAAATTCACCCTGTATTTTTCCACCAAGGCAACTTTTCTCTTGCTACATTTTCTCCTTGAAATTCCCTCTTTCCAAATCTCCATCTGTTGATAACTAATAGTTTTTATTTTCTCAGCACCTATCTCAAATGTCAATGCATGAATTCTACCTGGTTCCCCAACCAGAACTGATTTCCTCTCCATATGCTCCCTGTACTTATAGTATTATATTTTTGCATCTTCCTTAGGGAAGTTATTTATCATATTCTACCACAGACCATGCTCAAAAGTCTGCACATTTTTCCCTTCTAGACTTTATGCCCCTGGGGAACTTGAATCAGCATCATTAATGCTTATTTCATACTACATATAGTAAATGCAGGGAAGGAGACTATGGAAGATAATGAAAGCTATCTCCTCAATATCCGTTCACCCCCTTCTAATCTAATGGAATTTGTGGTTAGGCGCATGGCACCAAGAAAAAGACTACATTTTCTAGCCTCTTTTGTAGCTGCATTCAGCCATATGACGATGTTCTGATCAATGGGATGTAAGGTGAAGTTGCCACTTCTGGGTTGTGTCATTGAAGGGAAAGGGTGTACATTTGCTTACTTATTTTCCTTTTGTTTGACAGAACACAAGTAAGGAGTCAATTTAGAGCTATCTGAATCAGGCAGAGAGAGACGACACCCCAGGAAAGACAAAACAGGAAGATAGAAGGAATTCAGGGTCTGACCCCATAGAACATCATGCAAGCATAACAACTCAGCATTTCATGGAGCAGATCCATGCTCCCAATTCAGACTTTGACATGGGAGAAAGAAATTATAGGAGAAAGAAACTTCTGTCTAGTTTCAGCCACTGCTATGTTTATATTTCAATTACACACAGCTGGCTAGGTATCCTCACTAATACAATGTTATTGGCAGCTTTCTAGTTTATATACTTTTCAAAGGAATAAATAACTTGCCATGAACTACTTGAACAGTATTTTCACTAGATGCTACAATAAGCAGGATTGCTACCATCTTGCATGCCCTTAAATGCCTTAGCTGTCTTTTGGTCAGACATCTGATTTATGTTGTTATGCACTCAAAAATAATCGTAATTTTGCAAATAAGTATTTTACATCAGGCCAGTCTGCCACTTTTTAAAATATGCAAAATCATTCAGTATTTGTGGACAGGCCTTGCCTTGCTATGTTTTCACAGTGAATTATTTAACTACTTACTTTTGAACCTAGTTTGCAAAAAAAAATGACTTCGGTTTTGTCTATGAAATAGAATGAGGAGATGTAACTTGGAACCCTTCTTTAAAGTTTCTAGCTTGGAATTTATGTTAAAGAGGATGCAATACTGCCCACAAATTTATAAAGGAAATGTGTTTTAACCAAACATGGGTGTGCATTGCAAACTAAAAATATCAACATAATTCATTTTTAGAAACAAGTGATCAAGGATCTAGGCAGGCATGGTATAAACAATAACGTCACCTGTCACCTCAGTGTAGTTATTAATAGTAACCTCTTTCCCCCTCAAGAGTGTCCACGTTTGGATAATAAATATTTTGTTCATCCTAGCACCTCCCAAGGCTCATAGCTATAACTCAAAGATGTCAAGTTGGAATGAAATGAGTTTCATTTAGTAGTAGAATCTAAAGAGCCTGTGAGAGCAGGAACAGAGGAAAGCAATTGGGGCTAACAATGAGCAATTCAGACCAGGGAAAGAAGTGTGGGTCTCTTGAGTGGAAACAAATACCTCCCCATCCGGTGAGGTGTGCCTATTGAAACTAAGGAATAAGAATGGGTGTTGGGACCTCCTATTGCCAGAACGCATGGTGAGATGCTAGGAATATGACTTATCTTGGTGCCCGTTAGTTCATAGAACTTAGTTCTCAAGTTCATGGATGGAAACAAGGATTTAGTTCATTATCTCCTTAATTTAATTTTCAAAGAATTACATCAATCTAACATCAAATACTGTGCACTGGTGTAAATCTTATCCAGGGTCCTCTAGTAATTTTAAACTAACGCTACCACTATCACTATTATGTAATAGTGCGTGCGGAGAGTTAAAAACAAATGGTATATGATAGCCCTAAATGAGAAGTACAGATCCTTCTACCTTGGCCTTCCCTTTGTGCTAAAAGTTAAAATGTAGGTAAATACACACACACACACACACACACACACACACACACACTTTTGGGGGTTACAACCAGCATTCTAAACCATAGGCTTAGAAATCTTTTTATTGACATAGGAATTTTAGACAATTGTTGTCTTGCTTGTAAGATGAGATATTTAGCTTGATTGTGCTAACTTCTACTTCCTGTCTTCCTTCTCCCCGAATGTTATTGATTATATTATTATATTCTTTTGTAGGTTTCATTTATATATTTATATGATATGTTTAAGCATCTATCCCTTGTTCTAACAAATTTACTTTTTAAAACATTTTTTATTGTAAAATAAAACAAACATTTGAAGGGTACATTGAAAAAAATGTATAGTTTAATGAAAGTAAATATCCATGGGTCTACCACTAAGAGAAAATAGAGGAACAGTGTGAACAACCCAGAAGCTCCCACATGCTGCTTCCCAGTCACAACCCCCTACCTCCTCCATAAATGTTAACATACCCCTAACTTTTATGTAGATAAGTTCTTTGCTTTTCTTCATATTTTTACCACTTGCAAACTTAAAGTCTGTAAGTTTGTCTCACCAATTTTGTATTTTATACAAATGGAATCATGTCTTATGATTTAATTTGTGTTTGACTTCTTTAACCAATATTACACTTACACCACTGCTGCTGTGTTCATTCATTTTCATCACTGCATATTATTCTGTTGTAATATATACATATACACACAATTCATCCATTTTGATGTTGATAAGTATTTAGGTTATTTATATATCTAGCACATTTCATATTCACTGGCCATTTAGTATGTCCTCTTTTGTGATGTGCCTCTTCAAGTTTCTTGCACATTATAGAACCGGATTGACAGTCATTTTCACGTTGATTTTGAGGAGTTTCTATTCTACGTAAAAACCCTTTGTCAATTATATGTATTCAAAATATCTTCCACTCCGTGGCTTAACTTTTCATCTTAATGGTGTTTCTCTCTATCTTTATCTCTATATATGCCTTTTGCCCTTAGGTCTACAATTGACCTGGATTCTATTTTTGCATATGTATATGGGGTGAAGTGAAGGTCAAATTTCATTTTTTCTTCATATGATTATCTAATTTTCTCAGTTGAGGTACAGTCTTTTTCTTCCTGCTTTGAAGTGTCATCTTCACCATAAACTAAGTGTTCAAAAGTATAATGGGTCTTTTCCTGGATTCTCTATTTCATTTCAGAAGTCCATTTATCTCTCCTTACTCTAATAGCACATTCTCTTAATTACTGTCACCTTATAAATAAGTTTTGATATCTAGTAAAACAAGTTCTCTCACCTTGTTCATTAAGATCATCTTAGTTATGTCTGTACCTTGGTATTTCCACATACATTTTAGGGGCAGATTGTTGAGTTCAACAAAGTTAAAGTTTTATTGGACTTATGTTAAATCTATAGATCAACTTGTAGGAAACTGATATCTTCACATAATTGAGTGTTTTAATCCGTAAATGTAGTATACCCCTCTGTGATGGTTAATTTTATGTGTCAACTTGACTGGGTGAAGGGATGCCCGGATAGCTGGTAAAATATTATTTCCGGGTGTGTCTGTGAGTGTTTCGGGAATAGGTTACCATTTGAATCAGTAGACTAAGTAAAGAGATCCGCCCTCACCAATGTGAGCTGGCAGCATCCAATCCATTGAGGGCCCAGATAGGACAGGACAAATTCTCTATTCTTCTTGAGCAGAGATTTCATCATCTTCTCCCCTTGGAGTACCTGGTTCTCAGGCCTTCAGACTCCAGGACATAGACCAGTGCGGCCCACCCACTCCAACTCTCTGCCCTGTTGTCAGCCTTTGGACTCAATTGAATTACACCACTGGCTTTCCTGATTCTCCAGCTTGCAGACAGAAGATTGTGGGACTTCTCAACTTCCATAACCACGTGAGTCAATTTCTATAACAAATTTCCTTTTATGTATATATATATTGCTCTGTTTCTCTGGAGGACCTTGACTAATACACTCTTCACGTATTTAAATCTTCATTAATTGCTCATAATAATAGTTTAGTAATTCCAGTAATTTCTGTATAGAAGTCTTACATATATAGTTAGATTTATACCTAGGTATATGATATATTTGATATTATTTAAATGCTACTTTTAGAAAGTTAATTTTCTTGGTGTTTTTGCTGTTATATAGCCATTACATCCACTGTTTTAGCTAAATTAACATATTAATTAAAATAATATATCTATAGATTTTTAGGATTTCTCCTCTGAAGTTTTTTCATCTTCATATAAGGCATTTTAATTGCTTATTTTCTGATCTTTATATATTTTCTTTTTTCTTCCTTCACCGCACTATCTAGATCCCGAAGTAAAATACTGAATAGATGTAGTGATAGTGGGTACCTTTACCTTGTAATTGTCATCAACAGAAATATTTCAACATTAAGTATGATGTATGTTGTACTTTTTAACTACTTTGCATTAGATAAAGAGTTTTCTCTGCTATTCCTAGTTTGGCAAGGTATATTTTCAGGAATAGGTGTTGAATTTCTCAGATTTTTTTTCTGTGTAAAAATTGAGATTATTACATGATTTCTCTCCTTTATTTTATTAATGAGGTACATTACATTGATTTATTTTTACATGTTAAGCCAACTCGACATTCTTGGAAAAAAACCATAATATTTATTTATTTAATGATGGATTCTTTTCATTAATAATTTGGCTACAATGTTTGTTTCTATGTTTATAAGTGAGATTAACCTGTAATTTTCTTTTCTTGTAATTTCTTTCCCAGTTATTTTGGTATAAGAGTAGACTGGTTACATAAAATGAACTGGGGAGTGTTTCTTCTTTGTTTTCTTTCTATGGAAGAGTTTGGGGCTATTTCTTCTTTAAATGTTTGGTAAGATTCTCTGATGAATTAATCTGGTCTTAGCATTCTCATTGTAGAAATGCTTTTCATTATAGAGTCAATGTGTTCCATACTGATATGACCATCCAGGTTTTTTATTTCTTATTGTGTCAATTTTGGAAGCTTGTGTTTTTCTAGGAATTAGTCCTTTTCACATGAATTTTTTCAAAATTTCTTTCATAGATTTGTTCATAATATCTTTTATCTGTTAAATGTGAGCAGCATCTATAGTGATGTATTTTTTAATTTCGTATATATATAACACACACTATATATGTTATCTGTGCCTTTTATTTCTCTCTTCCCTTCCCCTCCCCCTTCTCTCTGCCTCTCCAGGTGTTCATCAGTTTTATTTTTCTTTTCAAAGAACTAATTTTTTGGAATTGTTGGTCTTCCCTATCATATGTAAGTCTGTGGCATATTTTATTAATTTCATCTCTTGTCGTTATACTTTGTTTTCTTTTATTTCTATGGTTTTTATTTGTTCTTATTGTAACTTTTATAGTTGGGTTTTGCATTTTTACCTAATACTGATAATATTTGTTTTTCAATTGTAGCATCTCAATCATATATTTTTAGTGCAATTACTGATATATTTGGACATGTATCTGCCATCTTATACTATAATTTATATTTGTCCTCCCTGCTCTAATTTTCTTTTCTATTGATCTTGCTATTTATTTTAGATCAATCAAGTATTTAAAAATGTCATTTCCTTTTTTTCCTCATCAGTTTGGAAGTTATATATACTTATAAAACTCTTTCATTGATTACCGCACACTTTACAACATGCATCTTTGATTTATTAATTTTTAATGTTCATTGATACCTTATTCACTTTCAGGACCCTGGAAGACGATGAAGATATTAAAAACACTAGAACATTTTAAAATCTTCTACCCACTCTCAAGTTATTTGCTATTCAATATGCCATGAGGAATTACTATTACCAGTTAAAAAACTTAGCATTCATTGACATTTACTCACATATTTAAAGATTTTGTTACTCTTTGTCCCCATCTTCATCTCCAAGTTATATCTGGAATCATTTCCCTTTTGCCTGAAGAATAAGTTTTCTATACGTACGTGGGTTTCTGTGTATATGTATATATTACATATTAATTGCATTATATAATAATGTATGTGTGTGTATATATATACAATGTGTGTCTACTGTTGCTGAATTTATCAATTTTTGTTTTTAAAAAGATTTTTTAATTTCATCTTTATTCTTTGAGGGATATTTTGGTTGAGTAAAGTAGTACAGATTGGCTGGTTTCCATTTTCCTGTTAAAAGGTCAGCTCTTATTCTCATTTTTGGTTCTTTGAAGGTTTCTCTCTTTTCATCTTTGGTTATAGTCATATATCACTTAATGGGGATATCTTCTAAGAAATGCATCATTAGGCTATTTCATCATGGTGCAAACATCACAGGGTGTATTTACACAAACCTAGGTGTTATAGCCTACTGCCTATATACCTAGGCTATATGGTACTAACCTCATGGGACCACCGTCATATATGTGGTTTCTTGTTGAGTTGACCAACATGTCCTTATGCTGTGCATGACTATACTTTAAAAGTATTCTGTTTGTATTTTCTTCTCAGTATTTGTTTTTCTAAGATGTATTTAAGCTTATTATTATTTAAATTATACTGCTTTGGGCTCCTTAGGTTACTTGCATATGCATATAAACGTCTTTCACAACTTTTGGAAAATCCAGACATGATCTCTTTCAAATATTTCAAATAATGCTTATACAGTCATGTGCTGCATAACAACGTTTTGGTCAACAACTAAACTCTACATAGTGCTAAGAGTTGGCTCCTTTTCCCTTTTTTTAGATAGCTTTATTAAGATGTAATTTACATACCATAAAGTTCACCCATTGAAAACACGTAATTCAATGATGTTTAGTATGTTCACAGAGTTGTGCAATCATGAGCACAATCAATTTTAGAAGATTTCATCACTTCCCCAGTAAGTCACCACCATTAGTATTCTGCCCTCTCCTCCGGCCCAGGCAACCCCTAATCTACTTTTTGTTTCTATAGATTTGTCTAATCCAGAATTTTCATATAAATGAAGTGATAGCAATATGTTTCCCTTTGTTATTGACTTCTTTACTTGTAATTTTTTTTCAAAGTTCATCAGTGCTGGAGAACTTATCAGTATGTCATTCTTTTTATTGGCAAACAATATTCCATCGTATGGATATAACACAATTTATGTATCCATTCACCAGCCAATGGACATTTGGCTTATTTCCATTTTTGGCTATTATGAGGAATACTGCTACAGATATTTGTTGACACATTGTTGTATGGACATATATTTTAATTTCTCTTGGGTACTTATCTAGGAGTGGAATTGCTTGGTCATATAATAGCTCTGTTTAACATTTTGAGGAATTGCCAAACTGTTTTCCAAAGAAGCTGCACTATTTTACATAGCCACCAGAAATGTAAGAAGGTTCTGATTTCTCCACCACCAGCCAATACTTGTTATTGTCTGTCTTTTTTATTATAACCATCCTAGTTGGTGTGAAGTAATATCTCCTTGTGGTGCTGATTTTCATTTCTCTAATGGTGAAAGATTTTGAGCATCTTTTCATCAGCTTCTTAGCTATTAGGATCTTCTTTGAAATAATGTTCGTTCAGATACTTTGTTCATTTTTAAATTGGATTATTTGACTTTTTGTTGTTGATTTCTAAGAGTTCTTTATATTTTCTGAATCTGAATATCTTATCAGAGAATATGGTTTGAAAATATTTTCTCCCACTCTGAGTTGTCTATTTACTTTATAATATACTTTGAAGCACAAAGCTTTTTTATATCTGATTTTTATTAAATTTTGATGAAGTCAAGTTTATTTAGATTTTCTTTTGTTACTTGTACTTTTGGTGTTATGTCTAAGAAACCAGTAACTAACCCAAGGATAACAAGACTTACTCCTATGTTTTATTCTAAGTGTTTTATCATTTTAGCTCTTACATTTAGACTGTATTCCACTTCTTCAGAAACTTCAAGCCATTTCTATACTGAATATCTGTTATCTAGTCCCAATATATTTCCTCTTTACCTTAATTCTCAGGTAGAAGCTATTTTAGGAGGACCCAAGCCTGATAGCTGGAGTTTTATTTAGGGTGATACATATTGCTCCTTCCAGATACTGATGATCTGAAGAAGCAGTGACATACCCAAGGGAGCTGCCTATCTTCTGTCTCATGGCCAAGCCTGACCCCAACCTTCAACTCTCTAAATTAGGTAGTAGTAGTAGACTCTGTCAGTACCTTTTTTACCTACTTCCTGTGACACACACCACATTCTGAGGAGGAAAGTTCGATTTTTGGTTCTTCTTCAGTCAAGGGATATCTGCAAGCCCCTTAGCAGAAATTGCTTGTGAAGTGTGCACTGCCAGTTTCAGGCTCTGGCATGTTTTCCCATTTTAATACTCCTTTCACCGAGCACAACGTTTGGCCTATAGTAAGAGCTTAGTAAATGTTTAAGTGAATTAATAAATTTCATCAAATTTTTTAGATACAAACAGAAAATGAGGGTGATGAGTGGACAGAAGTGGGAAGTTAAACCCGCTGCTGAAATCACCATCTTCCTTTGGAATCAGGATATACTTTCCATCAAGGAAAATTTTATGCTTTACATTTTTATTTATCTTCCAGCCTCAGGATCATTATCCTTCTCCAATTTCTTCATTTTCCCACTATGGACTCTTGTGAGTTGTTAACTATCATGATATTCTTTCAACTGGTCCTTTGCCTCAAACCTTTCAGCTCCTCAGTCTGTAGACAATTGTCAGATCACCTTTCCTGAAGAAATTTTTTGTAACATCACTTTTTTGTTCAAAATGTGGTGATTGACTCTCTCCTGTATATAAAATAAATGATACTCTTTAGCTTTGTGGAAATTTTGAAAATAAATTAAAATTAGATGTTTTTCTGTCTTTATTTTCCTCTTTTCTTTGTTTTTATTCAAATAAAATATTTTATCAAATTCTGCTTCCTTGCCTCAAGGGAGAAATGTGGTTGAGAATAAAATAGAAGTTACTGTCAAGAAAATTTCCTCTTTGGCTTCTGTTTGCTCAAAGATTAAGCCTATTGAGGAGAATATGCCATGAGTCTAATAGGGAGAGTAGAGAAAAAGTGCATCTTGAGAAGCCATTTCCCTCTGACTAAAGAGAAATTCCCCTGAAATGATAAGGAGAATTGTAAATAAAATGTAAATAAAAAGAGGCCTTTGGGGCCCCTGAATAGAGAGCCTGGGACTTTGTTTCCTAGCTGCGCCTTGTGAGGAAGACAAGATTTTAAAAAGAAATGGCTCTAGGCTTCTGATGTTAGTTATTGATCTCTTTGCCCCAACCATGCCATGAAGGCAACAGAGTCAGTGGACTTGAAAAGGAACACGTGCCCTGGGACAATGTGCCTCCTGATCATGGCCTACGATCAGAGAGCCTTCGCAATGCTGCATTGCTGCATAATTCCCTGTATAGTTTGGTACTGCTCTGGAGAAGGATCCTCAAAAGTGACTACAGTTGAAATTCCTACCTGTGTGACAGGCTAAAGTCTTGAAGTCAAAACTCATTCTAAAAAAAGTAAGGAGATATTCAATCTATTGTCTACCAGGGTTTATGGACTTTAAATTTCACCTATTACACTTGATTTTTATCTCCAGCTATTCAGTGCAGTTTAGGGTCAACCCACCAGCTAGCTAAGAAATCTTCTCTTCATATTTCAAGACCCAGTTCAAATGGATATACCTTTAAATTCCCAAGCTGAATGAATCACAACCTTATCTTTTTTCTCATAGTAAGTTAAATGCATATATACCTCCATGATAGCTCAGCACTTCCCAAATCTATTATAGTTAAGCATTTTTCTTCTTTATTATAGATGAGCATTAAAAGAGTGAAGTTTACGTCATATTAAGTTCTGTGTCCCCGTGACCTACCACTGTAACTGGAGCACACTTTGGGCCTAGTAAAGATTTTTTAAATTGTATTATTAGGTTTAATTTTGGATTTATAAAAATTTAGCTTCATTGCTTAATTGTGCAAAAACTGTGAATTACAAGCTACTTCACATAATAGAAATGTTCTAACATAAAACGTTTTTATTTTGAGATTATGCAATGCAATCAACTGAAAGATAAATGATCACTTGCATAGAATGCGAAAGGCTTCAGATAAAAAAAATAGTCAGTGACATAACTTCCAGGGGATAATATTTGCCTTGTGTTAAGAAAGCTTCTGAGGTCTTGGCAGTGATAACAATTATACCCAAAGCTCTCCATCCAGATGAGGAAAGCATAATAAGGAAAAATTTGATCATGATTCAATTAAAGCATGATAAGAAATTTCTTTTGGTGTATATAAGAAGTGGTATGGGGCCGGCCCCAGGCTGAGTGGTTATGTTCACGCACTGCACTTTGGCAGCCCAGAGTTTCATCGGATCCTGGGCCCGGACATGGCACTGCTCATCAGGCCATGCTGAGGTGGTGTCCCACATAGCAGAGCCAGAAGGACCTACAACTAGAAAATACAACTATGTACTGGGGGCTTTTGTGGAGAAGAAAAAAATAAAATAAGAAGATTGGCAACAGATGTTAGCTCAGGTGCCAATCTTAAAAAAAATAAAAAAGAAAAAGAAAGCTTTAAAAAAAAAAGGAAGTGGGACTGAACAGCTGGGAGGAGAAATTAAATATGTCCCTGGGGCTAGAAAAGGATTCTGGGCAGCAGATTCTAAATTGATTGCTAGAAGAAAGACCAAGGTAAAGCAGCAGGTCAAGAGACATTGTTGTTGGCAAAATTTTAGCATTGCTATAGGTCAAAAAAAGGTCAGTATCTTAAGAAGTGTGGTTTTCCAGAAAGATCTAGAGGTTAGCAGCAAATAAAGTCTGGAAGCAGAACTCTAGGTGGGAATGTAGCTGCTTTGGAATGATGGATAATATGTAGTATCTGGATGAAGCATTCTTGTTTTCCCTCAACGTTCCATCTATTTTTATCCAAAAGCCAGAGTGATATTTCTAAAACGTAACTCCAGTCCTGTCAGCCCTGACTCCCCACCTAAAATCCTTTAATGGCACCTTATTGGCTAAAGGATAAAGTCTAAGCTTCTTAACATGGCATACAAGGCTCTTCATGAATTGGCCCCTGCCTACCTTTCCAGTGCCATTGCCATTTCCTGCTTCATACTTTGTAGTACACCAACATAGAACTATTGTAAGTTCTTTGGTGTCAACATGCATTGGTTTCAAGCGATTGAAATTCAGCTCAAGCTGGCTTCAGTAAAAAGAAGAATTTGTTGACTTCAAAAGTAAAGAAACGATCAGACATCCTGTCCTTGGAGAGGGCAGGGACTCTGCTAGGCCTGAGCAACACTTGGTTCTACAGACATGAACACCACCAGAGTTCTTTTTCACCTCTCTTAACTTTGCTTTTGTCTATTTATTAGATTCATTCTCTCATAACACAAAAAATGTTGTAGTGGACTGAATAATGTCCTCCCTCAAAATTCATGTCCACTCAGAATCTCAAAATGTGACTTATTTGGAAATAGTGTCTTTGCTGATGTCATTAGTTAAGATGAGGTCATACTGGATAATAGTGGGCCCCAACTCCAGTGACTGGTGTCCTTACAAGAAGAGAGAACACACAAGTACACTTAGAGAAGAAGGCCAGGTGACAACAGATTCAGAGATTGGAGTGCTAGAGCCTGCAGAAGGATCATAGCTCCGCTGACACCTCTTCTGGCCTCCAAAACTATGAAAGACTAAATTTCTGTTATTTTAAGCCACTAGATCGTGGTAATTAGTTTGCCCTAGGAAACCAATACACTGACCCACCTTTATAATGCTGCAACATGACCATATCCCTCAGACTTTGCTTTTCCCTTACTTCTTTATTTGCCTATTACTTATGACTGACTAACTTTTTACTAACCACTATTTCCCCAGTCCCAAGATGCAACGCTTTTTTCACATTTTACCACCTCTGAAACTGTAATGCATCTTGCAAACAATGGCCTGTCACATTTACTTACCAGTGATTTTTTTGGTTTCATTCTTAGTGGTATACAAAACAGCAGGATACCTTACAATCAATGGCAGCTTAGATGCAATGAAATATGGTTATTTTAATCTATTATCTATGTTATTATCTGTTTCCCTCCACCCCACGCACCCATATACTACATGAGAGCAAGGATCTTTGATTTGTTCATTGCTCTGTCCTCAGCACCTATACTGACGTCTGGAATAGAGTAGGTATTGAATACATGAATGGATAGTATATTCTCAGCAAGTATTTGATGAACTGAACAGAAATATATTCCTAGGCATTGAGAAACAGCCACTTGAATATCTCTCATTTTTTAAGAACCCATGAAAGAAAGTTTAACTCTTTTCTTCCTGATTATTCTCAACTTGCTCTTATTTATGCATATTGCCATCTCTGCATGTTAATAATAATGATAACTTGCAATTATTTAGCATTTTGAAAGTTTAAACCTTTCTCATTGTTGTCACCTTTGATAAAATTTGCCTAATTCGCAGGCCTGTGAGTTAATTATTTTCATTTTAAAGAAGGAGAAAACTGTGGTTCAGAGGGGCCAAAGCATTTGTCTACAGTCAAGTACATAGTAATCCACAGGTCACCAAGAATTTCCTGGTGCTCTTCTTCCTCGCCCAGTGCTCTATTTTGGGCCACCCTCTCTATATAAATGCTACAATTTAACATGTATAGGACTTCAGGAATCCATGCAGATTTTCATGATTTGTTGGGAATTTTTAGAATATAAAAGATGAATCAGAGGAACAGATGGCAATGCATTATATATAGCAACATACTTTAAAAAGGCATAAGTAATCTACGCTTCAAATATATATTTGTGGATAGATATGTTAATAAGATATGGATATAGTTATATACATATGTAATGTGTGTAATTGTATTATAAATACATCAGAGGGATAGACACCTTGGTAAGGGCATCCCTGAATCCCTGCTGAAAGCTTATTCGTTCACAAAAATTGAGATATATATTGGGGTTTAGACCTTTACCCTTGAGATGAAAAGACATATCACTGTTGAGAGCAGTTCTAATTATTTTCAAATGTAGTATGCACTATATAGTAAAATATGCCAGGCTTTCTTGCAACGCATTTTAACAAAAAAATTGAGTGGATGTGAAGAAAGGTGGCACATAACGCCAAAACACACAGTGATTATCATGCTAATCAAAGTTGCTTTTGACTTTAGGGCATAATTTTGATCTGTGTTGTATTCTGAGAGTATAATTTGAAAGACACAGTGAGAGATCCTAGAAACTACTGTGGGTTCACTCCCTGCCTGTGCACAGCTTTTTAACGCTGCTTGATTTTTCAGTTTCATGTCATTTCCAGGCACAGTATGTAAGACAGGTGAGTATCCAGTGTTGGACTGGTCCAGGGTTTGGTTGATTATGATATTTTATTCCAAGAATCAAAAGCAATGGGGTTTTTATTGATACTTCACTAAGAAACGGTGAAGTAAGAGAGGCAAAAACAAAGCTGATTAATACCGTCCACGAGATCGTTTTTAAGAAGTCCTCAGTTTTGCGTTGAAAAACTTCCCCAATATAGGCCCAGCCTGCCCTTCCATTCCCATCACATATTATTTCTGCATCTATCATATGCTATGGTCAAACTGCACTAAATGAGTTTTTCTTCAAATTTTTCTCATGGATGAGACTTTAATTACATCCTCTAGTCACATTGCTTATGTAGAAACTTATGTGGCTTTCTTCTTCTTCTTCCTCTTCAAGTTAATATAACTCAGTGATTAGGGGCCTAGACAACGGAGTTGGACTAAATGGAGTTCAAATTATGGCTCTCTTACCTGTTTTCTGTGTAACCTTAGACACATTACTAAATTTTTCTGATCATCGATTCCTACTAAATTTTTCTGATCATTGATTCCTTCATCTGTAAAATACAATAATGTAATATGTACCTCATTGTCAAAAGTAAAAGAAATAATACACATATAGTAAATGGCATTGGGTTCTTAAGTAAATATACATATATAAATTTATAAATGTGCGTATATAGGTATGTATATTTGTATGCATGAGTGTATATATTTAGATTACGTATACATATACATTCCAAAGGAATCAAGTGGCGTGAAGGCTTATCCAAGCTAGTTAATCTAAAAGCACTTGGTTATAGAACACCCATGACCCCTCTTTTTTTCATGTTTTGTTGTAAGGGAAATCGTGATCAGAATTGTAGTAGCTTCCTGGAGCTGGCATAACAAAGTTTAAGCCACAAGCTAGGTGGCTTAAACAACAGAAATTTATCTTTTCGCAGTTCTGGAGGCTGGAAGTCCAAACTCGAGGTGAGAGCAGGCTTGTTTTCTTCTGAGAGCTGTGCGGAAGGATCCGTTCTGGCTCTCCTTCCTTGGATTGCAGACGGCTGTCTTTTCCCTGTATCTTCACACCATCTTGCCTCCGTACATGTCTGTCTCTGTCCAAAATTTTCCCTTTTTATAAGGACACAATCATATTGGATTAGGATCTACTCTAATGACTTCATTTTAACTTGATTACATCTCTAAAGACCCTATTTTATTTCCAAACAAGGTCACATTCACAGGTACTGGGGATTAGGATTTAAACGCCTTTTGGAGGGACGCAATAGACCCATTACAAGAATTAAGACAGTGAAAATGGGACTGGAGGCAAAAAAGGACAATGGAGTCCAGTGCAACAGCTCTGAAGCCTGAACTCAGAAAACAGCAATGCCAGCCTTAGTGCTTCCCTCCCACACTGAATAGAAAGGACTGGCTGACCATAATTTGTGAAATTTTCTTCATATTTCCCAAATCATTTCTTATATTTCATGGAGTTTAGTCATTTCTGAAAGTATGCCTGTGTTAAATTAAAATCATCTCCAGGCAATTATATAAAATTAGTCTTAATATGTAAACTTCGAATTAGAAATTTCTCTAGGAAGTACGGGGCCCTACTTTGGGGGTTAAATTATGATTTGACACAATTCAAATTAAGTGTTATTACTTTTGTAGAAATAATAATAATGCACATAGATAAAGAAATCACTTTTAATTGATTGTACAATTGACCTAAATAAAAAGATAGAAGTTATATACTTGTTCTAGAAAAGAGGTTCACTGGCAAGCTACTTGTAAGGCTTCTATGCCAATATATTTGGTGAGAAAATCAGAAAGGTATTTTATTTTAATTAAATTGCAATTTTAATATTTCCTCTTATCACTAGATCTGGTTTACTAGTCTATAATCCTAATAAGCCTTTAGGGAATGTGCCTACTGTATACAGAATGTATCTAAGGGGAAATTGTATAGCCCTGGATGTGCTCACATGTAGACACACTTCAACAGGGTTAATATTAATTACCATTTGTTTAAGCTTGGCTGCTGACCCAATTTATATCCCAAGGGATGTTTCCTTCCAGTTAGGTAAGAGTGGTCAGCTTTCTGGCTCTGAAATACAGGATATTTGGCTTTTCATCTTCTTTCTTTCTCTGCCATATTGCTCTGCTCCACCTTACCATCTGCCACCCTACACCCTACCCTCAGAAAGAGTATCTCCACAAATTCAGAAAAAACAGAAGAGAATTACGTAAAATGTGACCTGTTTTTCCCTTGCAAGGTCACATGTTTAATTGTACTATCTTGGCTGTTAAGAAGAAAAATAATACCTTTTATGTAATTAAAGAAGGCACAGTCCTCTCTTCTGGTTCCATCTATTTCCTCTTTAACAAATGTCAGCATCTTGGCTGAGTATCTGAGTACCTGAGTCATAATTCTCAATGTTTTACTGCTACGTTATCTATAGTCTCTCCAATCTTCAGATCAGATATACATGCTAAATGAGTTCCATCTTATCTTCCTCTTGTAGCAGGACCCCAGAATCTCCAGGACCAAGACTTCGCTTTCTGAAGGACGTTGTATATGCGTATATATCTTTGGTATGTCAGTCTCACCTATCCCCTGGCCTAGGTCCTTTCCTGTGTATTGAAACCTCAAAATAATATTACTTGACCACTTTCTCAGCCAGACTTTGTCCCGATTCATTCTTTTTTCTTTCACTAAGGAACGGGAGCTAACAGTACCAGTAGATATGGGTGAGAATGAAAAGCAACATTGTATGAAATATGAAAATGCCTGAGAGTATCTGGAGCATATAGGAGCAGCTCTTTACTCTTACATCAGCATATGGTTTACTGATCATCTGCTATTTACAAAATACTATGTGGGGGCTGGCCCAGCGGCGCAGCAGTTAAGTTTGCACATTCCACTTTGGCGGCCTTGGGTTCTCCGGTTCAGATCCCAGGTTGGGACATGGCACTGCTTGGCAAGCCATGCTGTGGTAGGCGTCCCAAATAGAAAGTAGAGGACTATGGGCACGGATGTTAGCTCAGGGCCAGTCTTCCTCAGCAAAAAGAGGAGGATTGGCAGCAGATCTTAGCTCAGGGCTAATTTTCTTCAAAAAATAAATAATTAATTGAAAAAATACTATGTGGGATACAGGGAGGCATAAAGCATACTCCTTTCCCTCAAGGAATTGCAGACCAATAGTGGAGTCCATGTGACATAGACAAGTTTAACATAAGGCAGAATACAGTAAATGCTATAATTAACATCTAAATAGTGTTCTGTAGAGGAATAGAGGGAATGATAACAGATTCTGATTATAGGGATGTTGTCTAAGGTATACGATATTTGACTTGATTTTGGAAAGATGGGTAGGATCTTGATAATCGAGAAAGAGCCCACCAAGCTGAATGCTGTCATCCTAGGAAAGGAGATATGGAAGTGTTTAAAACATATGAGAAAAGGCACATTGTCGATGAGGAACTGTGCATCTAAATACACTTTTCAAAATATTCAAAATATTTTCTTTCTTTCTGGAAGTTTCATTAATTATCTTGCCAATTAAAAGACATTCATATGGTACTATTTCTGGATTCTAAGGCTGACCCAAGCTATATAGAGAGATAATGGTTCTTCATTGGTAAACATGAGTGATAATTCATAACTTAATGAAAGTTTGAGGAAGATCAAATGAGAGAATACACAGGGAAGGCTTTGGCATCACCGATCCTGCTTCTTCCACTTATTGAGTTTAGAATTATATATTTTGTTTTGTTTTTGTCCCTCCCAATGCATTGTAAATTGAATGAGGAGCTGTGCTTGTCCAGTTCATCATTTTGTCCCAGCATGCAGCACAATATCTAACGTGATGTATGTGCTTAATAAGTATGTTTGAATGAATATCACATAAAAGAAAATATGGACTTTAAATTCCTATAGAGATGTCATATGGCTGGTATTAATGTTGTATTGCTTCCTTGACCCTTTTCCAGTTTGTGACAATAAAAGCAATTGTAGAGGCCTAGGCTATTTGTGAATCAATCCCATGGTCTTGGCCTCAATTCGTGCTCCACCCCCACATACCAAACATTCCTTATTAAAAGAGAAATACACAGCCAAAATTTGGTGTTGCCCAAAACTTGGAGAAGTAAATATTAGGGCAAGCAAAAGCTTTTGGTGTACAATCTCAATCTTTTACAATTGAGAATAATGAATATCAGAGAGGGAAAGGGACCTGACCAATTCTGACTACTTAATAGTAAAGCCAGGACTAAAATCCTGCTTTCTAGAACATAATATTGAATTTTCCGGCTTTCATCAAACTAAGCCAGAATGTTTAATGTGCTGCGACTAGTTTGCATCACAGCTTGTAGTTTAAAGGATAAAAGTTAGCAAATCATGTTCAGTGAGTATTCAAACCATGATCTTCAGGGACTTTCCTGTTTGAATACTGCTTCACCATTTCATTGATTCAACTGATTTGATGATTCAATCAGTGTCATCATTCTTAGGGATATTCCACAGGCAGTAAATAGTTTTCTTTATGAACAAGTATGTTAGAGAATGCCGTCAAAATGGTCTAATATGACCATTTCATTAACCAGAAATGTCAGAGTGACAAACTCTAGAGTGACAGATAGTCATTCACTGCCTAAAATTACCCTCCAGGAGAGCCAAAGGCACTGAGTCTGCTAAGAGATACAGCTGAAAGAAGGTAATTTTCTTTTCCTTGAAAGCGAATACTAAGGAAGTAAACAATGTAAAAAGCCAAAATAAAAACAAGCCAACAAACACGTAATGAGTATTAAAGCACAGCTTATTTGAAGAAGAGTGATCCAGATTGTGGTATCATCATCATCTATGAAGATTTTATCCTACACTATGAACTCTTCTGATTCATTTTTTTGTATTCTCTAACTTAATCCCTAAATAGGCCTATGATGTAAGTATTTTTATCTTAATTTTTCAAATGACGAAACCAAGGTATTCACAGTTTCAGTAAATTTCCCAAGTTTGTACAGCTAATAATGGTGGAACAGTTATTTTAACCAAGTCCATTTGATTCTTAAACTCCATAATATTTTGTTATAATGGGATAAAATACAGGTAAGATGGATCCAGTTTTGAGAAATCCTTGAAAGCTAGGCTGGATGAAAATTTGGAATAAAAAATAAAGAATGCTCTGTAGATTCCTGAGCAGAGTAGTTGATGCTTAAATGGAAAGATTATAATTAATTTAACAAGAAAATGCAAGGTGGAATGAGCAGAGCCATGAACAGAGAGTACCAGTATGAAGAGGGCTGAAACTAGAGAAGAGTGGTAATAGCGTCAGAGAAGACAGTTCGTTTTCCAAGAAACAGACTAGAAAGAACTGACAATACCAGGTTATTAACGGAGTGTGGGAAGGAGAAAATTGAGAAAAAAGCCAAAGATGACTCACAAGGTTCAACAATCGGAAGCAAGAATGACAAGCTGGAGAAGAGAGCATCTTGGATGGAAAGCGAGAATGGAGGATAGATATTTTTTTTGAATTGTTCAATTGACTGAAAACCAGGATTCATGTAGTAGCCCCTTTGTGCTACCACTATTCTGACCAGTCATGGCCTGATGCCCTGCTTTGGAGCCTATTTTGAAGTGAAAATCAAAAACAAGGCTCTTTTTTTGAGGCAGTGAAAGATTGCATCTAAACACTACTACTAGGGGCTATTTCCTCTTGGCCAGTTGGATGGGCTGAGCGTTATACACAAGTAGGTGCCACCCACAGGGTGGGTCAAGAAGAATGTTGCCAAATTGTCCTTCACCCTGAAACTCACCCCCCTCACCAGTATGCTAGGCTTTCCAGTATTTAAGTGACTTCCGGTATTCAATAAACTTTTGACTCTGTCTGGTTTATACTCTTATGGCTGGGGTAAACTCAACACACAAAGATCAAAAACACACAAAGGCCTGTAGACAGAGCAGAGGAGATCAGGCTTGATACTCCCAGAGAAACCACAGATCCCAGACACAGTGGAAGGTTATGGCCAGAGAAATAGGGAGGAATATACTTAACATAAGGTGGCATGAGGAAACCAAATGGGTATGTACATAGGAGAAAGATCAGAAAGTCAGAAGAAAGTAGGATCAAGAGTAAGCCATGAAGAGTTCAGAGCCAAAGCTGTGTTAAAAATGTAAACGCTTTGGACATTCACTTTTGCATCTTGATGCTTGCATGGCGCAACAACTTGGATTTCGTGACCTAGGAATCTTGCAGAACTGCATAGGATGAGACATTTACTCCAATGGCCTTAGTTACCCAAATGAGAATACTCACAAAGTAGGTTCAGATAGCTAAGCTTATATGTAATTATAATATTTTTTCCAGGGCAGGCCCTGTGACCGAGTGGTTAAGTTTGTGTGCTCTGCTGCGGCAGCCCAGGGTTTCGCCGGTTTGAATCCTGGGCACGGACATGGCACTGCTCATCAGGCCATGCTGAGGCAGCGTCCCACATAGCACAAACAGAGGCACTAACAACTCCAATACACAACTATGTACTAGGGGGCTTTGGGGAGATAAAGAAGAAAAGAAAAAAAAAGAAGATTGGCAACAGTTGTTAGCTCATGTGCCAATCTTTAAGAAAAAGAATAATTTTCCTAGGTGGGATGGACTCAAATTTCTTTAGGATCTCATGTGTCTTTTAAACGCTTTCATCTAAGCAATTTTCAAGTAAATTGGAAAGAAAATTAAACAAATCGGCATGTATTCATTGGTAACTGTAAAGAGTTTAAACCCCTTGTGAAAGCAAACACTCACCAAGACTTTCAGAGTAGGTGGCATTTAGGCTCAAGCAGATAAAGGATTGCCTCCAGTAAAGTGCAATACCACTGTAGTTGTGAGGCAGAAGACAGCATATGTCACATTATTAGCACCAAGCACAGTACCTGGTATACAGTAGGACATCATTAAATATTTGTTGAATGAATGAGAGAAAGATATTGCTCCAATGAAATAAAGCATTCAGTATAGCCACAGAAAAAGTCTGAGAGCCATCTGTTTCTTTTCTCATCTATTCCACAAATAGATATAAAATGCCTGCTCTGTCTTAGAAACCATGCTAGGTACGTGATCATTACACCCTGTCTTCATGGAGTTAATATTTTAGTGCAAGAGACATAAGTAAATAAGCAAAATGAGATAATTACATTTTTTATTTATAATTATTAGAATGAAATAAATAAGGTTCCTATAACAGAGAATAGCAGGAAGCCTATTTAAATAGTGGTGTGAGAGGAGGGCCACTCTGAGTAAGTAGAATTTACCCTGAAACCTAAAATGTGAGAATGAACCAGTCATGTGAGGCGACAAAGTTAGATAACTTTAAGCAGATGAAACATCACAAAAACTCTGTGGAACTGGAAAGAGCTTGATATGATAAAGGAACAGACAGAAATCCTTTTACAGGTAACTTGTTTTTGTTCTCTTCAACCCTGTATCTTGGGGTCCTACGATTTTACTCAAATATGCCAAGGAATTCTTTTCAGATGTTTCTTCATTATTGTGAATTTTAAGACACTTAGCCCCAGGTAGTCATTTCAATTCAATTATTTTTGGTTACTTTTCACTTTTTCCTCCCTTTCATAATTGTAATTCTCTATTTTGAGTATTTTTTTATAAAAAGGGAAAATTCACATTTATTCTTACTATTCAAGGGTGACCATTGTTAACATGTTGATATTTATCCTTCTAGTTGCATAGAAATATATTATGAAAACTTCGAGTATTTTTCTTTCAAGTACATTGGAACGTCTGCATCTGCCTTCTGTGTCCCTTAGTTATTGTCTCATATTTTTCATCACTTTCGCATTGGGTTCAGAAATGATATTTCACTTGACAGTTTATCATTAATTACATCTTCAGTGGTGATCACTCGTTATTTATTTCATCTACGGATTTATTTTTATTTTTGACAATCACATTTTTAATTTTTAATGATTATTACTTTTTTTATTGTAGTAAGAACATTTAACATGAGATCTATCACCTTAACAAATTTTAAGCCACAGAACAACACTGTTACCTGCAGGCACAACTCTGTACAGCAGAACTCTAAAACTTATTCATCCTTTATAACTGAAACCCCTTGAATAGCAACTCTCCATTTCCTTTCCCCCAGCCCCTGGAATCACCATTCTATTCTTTGCTTTAATGAGTTTCACTATTTTAGACTTCTCATGTAAGTGGAATCAGGCAGTATTTGTCCTTCTGTGACTGAGTTATTTCACTTAGCATAATATCCTCCAGGTTCATTCATGTTGTCACAAAAGGCAGTATTTCCTTCTTTTTAAAGGCCGAATAATATCCCATTGTATGTATATGCCACATTTTTTTTGAAGAAGAAGATTAGCCCTGAGCTAACTACTGCCAATCCTCCTCTTTTCGCTGAGGAAGACTGGCCCTGTACTAACATCCTTGCCCATCTTCCTCTGTACCACATTTTTGATGGACAGACGAATGGAGAAAGGTTGCTCCCATGTCTTGGCTATTGTGAATAATGCAGCAATGAATATGGGAGTGTAGATACCTCTTCAATATACTGATTTCAATTATTTTTAGATAAAAATCTAGAAGTGGGATTACTGTATCATATGATAGATCTGCTTTGATTTTTGAGGAACCTCCATACTGTTTTCCACAGTGGCTGCACCATTTTGCATTCCCACCAACAGTGTGCAAGGCTTCCGGGTTCTTCACATCCTCAACAACATTTATTGTTGTTGTTTTGAAAATAGACATCTTGACAGGTGTGAGGTGACAGCTCATTGTGGTTTTGATTTGCATTCCTCTGATGATTAGTGATTTGAGCACCTTTTCATATAACTGATGGCCATTTGTACGTCTTCTTTGAAGAAATGTCTAAGTCCTTTGTCCATTTTTAAGTTGAGACAAATCCTTTTTTGCTATTGAGGTGCAGGAGTTACTTATATATTTCAGATATTAACCCGTTAACAGATATATGATTTGCAAATATTTTCTCCCGTTCTGTAGGTTGTCTTTTTCTCTCTGTAATTGTTGCCTTTGCTGTGCAGGACCATTTTTCTTTGATGTAGTCCCACTTGTCCATTTTGCTTTTGTTGTGTGTTCTTTGGGTGTCATATGGTCAAACTGTTTTCTTTCCTAGTGAGAAGCTGGGATCTGAGTTTTTCACCTGCTTGCTTTGCACTGAGCCAGAGGAGGGGTTATGGTGACTGCTGGTGTATTAGTTCAAACTGCCATCTTTGTCCTCACAGGCCCCCAGGAGTTTAGAGTATGACAGGTCATGTCAGTGCTCTGAGACAGGTAAGACAGAAGCCAGCCCTTTGGGCATCCCTTGGAAAAATTGGAATGTTTGATGCGCAGTCCAACTCTTTCCTTCTCCATGGAGAACACGGGAGTGGGATTTCCTTGTAATCAAAGCACTGTGCTGGGAGTAGGGATTATGGTGAGGAGATGTCTCAGATTTTCCCACCGGCTTCAATATGGCTAGTTTGGTAGTTACCCTGGGTTCAGGAGACTCTCAGTTATTTTCTGGATTTCTCGCTGAGTGAATTGGTACATGTGTTGTTGTTGGATTGATGTGTTCATGGGGAGAAAGAGCATCTAGGGCTTCTAATTGTGTCATCTTGCTGACATCACATTCTAAATTATTTCTTTTTTCATAGCAATTTTTTCTTTTTTTGCATGTGATAATCCTCTGAATAATCCAATGAATATTAATTTCACATATTTTATAGATTTTCTGATATTTCTTTTCAAAATGGTAATATTAACAAATATTTTTGAATAATAACTCGGTGCCAGACTCTAGTCTGAGCACTTCATATACATTAACTGATTCGCTTTCCTAACAATGATTTCTTCATGGGTTAATTCTTTTTGTTGAGATTGCTTCCTTTCATGGCAAAGATTTTCTCCAAATGTTTGGTGATTCATTGTTGCATTCATTTTTATAGTTGAGGGAATAAACTCAATAGAATTCAAAAGCCAAACCATAATTAAATCCCACAGTTGACCATAACTGAGGAGCTTAATGTGGTTGGAGCACCACAAAATACCACACCATTTGTTCTCACATTAAATGTATGACACTGACTTCAGGTGGGCCCTCAGCAGTGTCTGATCACACGGTCCTAGTTAAAATATTCTGCCTCTCTCTGAGGCAACTATTATATACTTTCTTCAAACTTCCTTCAAACCCTTTCCTATTATCACTCTTAGTTGATGGCCATGCTTTTTATTTCACTAAGCCAATAGAAACAATCAGAAGGGAGGATGCAATGTTCCTTAGCCACAAGCATGTGTTACCACATCCTTACCAGCCGATGGATGAACTCTCTTTCTCCTAAGGCTGATTTATACACTGAATATCAAATCATATCCTTTCTTTTATGCATCATCAATTTTCCCTCCCTATTACATCCTTCTAATGAATATATCAACATTCCCTAATATGTCATCTTAAAACATATTGACATATCCCTCTATCTTCTTCTCTTTTGCTCTGTTCTACTTTTCAGTAAAATTTCCTGAGCTGTTTAAACCCTTGCCTCCGCTTACTCTCTTTCCATTCTCTTAAACTAACTCCTATTAAGCTTTCATCTTAAAAACTCCAGTGAAACAGTATTTTTTTGGCAAAGTCATCAATGATGTTCATATTGACAAAGCCAGAGGTTGATCACTGGTTCTCATTGTACTTGATCTCTCAGAAGCATTTGACACAGCTGACTGTTCTCTTTCTTTGAGCACTTTTCTTCATGTTGCTTCTGGGATACCACGCTCCTCTGTTTTCCCTCGTACTTAACTGGTTGTTTCTTCTTAGTGTTCTTTGCTATCTCCCTCTTTGTTTGAACTCTAATTGTTGCAGAGCTCAACATCTTTCCTCTGTATAAACTCCCTCCTTAGGTAATCTCACCCAGCCCCATGGCTTTAAATATCATCTATATGCTAATGAGATTTATATGTCTAGCCTGAATTGCTACAACTAGCTCTCTACTTGGCTATTTAATAAGAATATCAATTTTAACATGGCCGAACCCAAGTTTTGATTCCTGTCCTCTCCCCTACTCAAACCTGTTCCTTTCCGAGTTGTTCCCATCCTAATATATGACATCAGAATCCATTTACCCATTTTCTCTAGAGAAAACTCTCAGTCATCCTTAATTTCTCTCTTTTCCTCAATTGCTTTCCCTCATCCAATGAATAAGCTTGTCCTCTTGACTAGATTTTAAAAACATATTCCAAAGTTCTCTAATTTTCTCCATCTCATCATATTAGTCATTATAATGGCTTACAACTTTCTATACAATCACCCCTGCCCCAATGCAAAATAACCTTTTTGACTTATTCTCAAATTGTTCTCCCCCTAGTTCACTCTGGTTTGTACACACTGGCCTTCTTGCTGTTCGTCCAACACATAAGGCATATTCCCACTTCAACACTTTACACTTTAGTTTTCTTTTGCCTAAAATGTTGTTCTTATAGATATCTTCAGGCTTGCCATTTTTTCCTCTGGTTCTTTTCTCAAGCAAAAGTCAACCTGACAGTAGAATCTTCCTTGGACACTATCTAAAATTGCAATCCCCCGGCCTCCTGGTGGCCCCTTTCCTTCTTCCTTTCTTTATGCTTCTCTTTAGCACTTACTTTCATCTGTATACTACTTATTTTACTCTTTTATCTAGAATTTTTTGTTACTTCTCACTGTAATATAAGCTTTTCAGCAAGAAGAAATTCTCTCTCTCTGTCTCTCTCTCTCTCTGCCCTACCTCTCTGTCTTTTCCTCTCCATCTAGAAGAGTGCCTGGTATATAGTGCTTTAAAGAATGTCCAGCACGTGGTAGGTGTCCAAAAAATACTCAGAAAATGAATTAAATGTTTTGGCAGTAAAATTAATGGGCCCAAAGAGTGGCCAAAAGTTTAAGACTACAAAAATTGACCAAGTTTATGTACGATGTTAACATTAGGAGAAATTGAAAGGTATATGAGAACTTTCTGTATTCTGCAACTTTTCTGTTAATCTAAGATTTTTCCAAAATAAACATTTTATTTTGGAAAAATGAAACAAAACAAACCCATAAGTCTGCCTTTCTTTACTAGCACTATGACCTAACCAGCCGAGTTAACACAATGAGTTAATGCTAAACGTTACTTTATAGTCTGAGAGTACTAAAGTGTCATTGCTGTGAAGGCCCTTAAGGACCCAATGGAGTAATTAATCCCTTTCTATTATAGATCAGGACAGGACATTTAGACAAAGTTTCATGGCTATACAGTAGTAGAACCAAGGCTAGATTCCAGGTCTCCTGATTTCTAATCAAGTGCTTTGCCTACCTTTGCACATTGCTTTTCCTTTTATTGTAGTTCCCCCTTTATCCACTGGGGATAAATTCCAAGACCCCCAGTGGATGCCTAAAACCGGATTGTACTGAACCTTATTTATACTATGATTTTTCCTTTACATACATATCTATGATAAAGTTTAATTTATACATTTGCACAGCAAGAGATTAACAATAACTAATAATAAAATAGAACAATTATAAAAATTTACTGTAATAAATGTTATGTGAATATGGTCTCTCTCTTTCAAAACATCTTATTGTACTGTACTCACGCTTCTTGTGATGATGTGAGATGATGAAATGTCTACACGATGAGATGAAGTGAGGTGAGTGATGTAGGCATTGTGATGTAGTGTTATTTTCCAATTGTGGTTGACTGTGGGTAACTGAAACCATGGATAAGGGGGACTACTGTATAGTGAAATAAGCCAGTTACAGTGTAGGGAATTTTCCTTACCCCTGAACTTTTGCAGCTTTGCAAACCATTCTTGGTAATCATTTATGAATAGGAGCAAATATGACAAAAAGTCATGTGCTCTTTAACAATTAAGGGATAACTTATTCAGTTCTGTCATAAACTTTACATATGCAACACCATTATTTGAATAGTGAAGAATAAAATTTACCAGTTTACAAACAATAGAGTTGACATAATATGTTTAATATCAACAGAAGAGTTATTATTTTTTCATTTAATTTATGCCGCTTAACATTAAATGGTATGTAGTCTACAACCACTTCTCACAACATAATTTTAAATGACAAAAAAGAATCTCTTTCAGATAGTGTTTATGGGGAATCTATTGTGTGTTCCCTTTATAACATCAAAAAAATCAGACTATGTGATAATAGTTGCATTAGTAACTTTGTAACTGTTGATTAAAAGTCAAAATGCAAGATAAAAAGCTATTCCTATTCCAGTCATAGTTTATACTAATGTATATTCATTTAACACAAAAGCATCTATAATTACTTGAAAGAATAGCATATATTTTTGAGAATTTTATTTAATTCACAAATAAGTCAATTATTTTAGAAATTTATATATGTTTAAAATAACTTCACACACTCCGGAGGGATCTTTTTGGTCCATAGCTTTGGGAAGTCTGGTGTGTGTGTGTGTGTGTACATGAAGGTAACTATGTAAAATATTTGTATAACAGTGAATGGCTGATAATGAGGATATGGATGAGTTTAACTTCTTTACACTTTCTTGTATTTTGTAATTAAAAAAAAATCATGCTTGCACTCATTGTTTCCAAACGTGAACAAATAATCTTTTAAAATATTTACATTTATTCTTATTTGTCATCTCAGCTGCTCCTCAGAGATACTAAAAGACGTAGAATCTAGACGCCTGCTTGAAAAACAGCAGAAAATATTTTGACACTTTGCCAAATCACTTCTTTCTCCCATATTCCTTTCCAGTTTCTCCTTTTCCTATTTCAATAAAACTTCTGAAATAAACACTTCAACTAGATCTGAGTTCTAATCTTGGATACTCTAACCAATGGCTGAGTGACTTCCAATATATCTCCTTGATTCTGAAATGCCTTGTTTATTTAATAACACCTTCTATAACACCTTTTGAGTTGAATTGTGTCCCCCACAAAAGAAATGCTGAATATCTTTTATATGAGATAGTACCTCTGAATGTGACCTTATTTGGAATAGAGTTGTTGCAGATGTAATTTGTTAAGATGTGGTCATATTGGAGTATGGTGGACCCCTAATCCAATATGAATGGTGTCCTCATAAGAAGATGGTCATGAAGAAGACGTGAGCAAGATGGCAGAATGGGGGGCTCCCCACACATTCTCTCCCAGAGTAATGATATTTGACAGCCAACCACAGAAAACAGTACATTTGTGGGAATACTGGGATCCTGGAAAGAGGTTGCAAAATGCTGATGGAGCTCCAAATCAAGGAGGGCTGTTCTGGGAAGGTAGGCCCATGCCTAGGTGGCAGGTTCGTTGACCATGGTCCTGGGTACAGACCCAGAAACAGCTCCATCGCCATATGGACTCAGCTACTGCCCCTTGGCCTTGGTCTTGCCATCAGCACCATTTGCCAAAGGATCTGCCAAACTTTGTCCCAGTTGTGGACCCTGAAGCAGCCCTGAAACTCAGTTCCATTTCCTCTCCGCTGTGGTCTGAAGCAGTCTTGCCCACCTAGGGACTGGAAGGTAGACGAATGCATCCTAGTATCCAAAGTCAGGCCTGCCAACCTCATTCCAACTAGATATCCTGAAGTGGTCTTGTATCTTGGCTCCAGACCCTCTCAGCCAAGGTCTGGGAGCGGTGTTGCCCACCCAGGGAACTTGGGATGTGTTAACTAGCTTGATTGTGGTAATCATTTCACAATGTATAGGTATATCAAATCATCACATTGTATACTTTGTATATATATAATTTTCATTTGTTAATTATGTCTCAATAAAACTGGAAAGAAAAAAAAGAAGACCCACAAGGAGAATGTCACATGATGTTGAAGGCAACTGCAAGACCAGAAACGCAAAAGATTGCTGGCAAACCACCAAAAGCTGGGATGAGGCAAGAAAGGATTCCCCTACAGATTTCAGACAGAGCATGACCCTGCCGACAACTTGATTTCAGACTTCTAGCCTCCAGAACTCTAAGACAATAAATTTCTGTTTTTTGATCCACCCAGTTTGTGCCACTTTAAGGCAGTCCTAGTACACTAATACACATTCCACAAAGAGTTAATTTGCTGTTTCACTTAAATCACTTCAGCATGAGCAAAAATTGAAGTGTTTCGTGTTACAATCATGACCTCAGTAGCAAAACTTAAATTTTAAAAAGAGGAAAATCTAAACCAATCTGTCATATGAATATAGATTCAAAATCTGAAATAAAATGCTCACAGTGAAATCTAGCGGTACTTTTAAAGAATAATCTACTATGAAAAAGTACAATCTGTTTCAGTGGAAGTAATAGTAGTAGTAAGAGTGATCATTATAAACTATTTTTACCAAAACTTTGCATGTTGCAGAGCCTGGTGCTATGTGCTTTACACACATTATCTAATTTAAGACTTGTAAAAATATTATGAGGTAGATACCAATATTATTTTCATCTTACAGATGAGGGAAGTAAAGATGGAAAGTGAAAATAACTGGGTCAAGGTGAGATACAGGAATTAAACAGAAGTCTGCTAAACTCCAGAGTGCCGTCTCTTCACAATCACGCTATACTTTTAATTCAAGAAAAGCAAAATAGGCCAATATTTTCAACTCCAGAATATAATTCGTCATATGGCAAAGAGCAATATCAGTGATTAGCTCAGTGCCTTTGGAACATTGATATCAGCCTGATGGAAACTGTCTCAGAGTTGTACTACATTTTGAGACTCTTCCTACCCAATCCTTCCTTCGCTCTCTCCTTCACAAGGATCAGATCAGTATCAACATCTGAAGGTGCTCCTCACTTTTTCCAGCTCGCTTTGCTTTTTTCCCCTACAACTGTTTTCCTCGATAAATCTCTTGCTTATCTAATCTAATCTTGACATCATCTCAGAGGACACAAACGCACCGTGTAGTACGTCCCCATTAAATACTGCTTTTCTCCATCATAGGCAATTTCTGCTCTCCCTGCCAATCAAGGCTCCATTCCTCCCTGACCTGTCCCTGTTCCTCATTCCTCCTTTCTCAAATAAATAAGTTTCTATTTTCCTGTCTCATTGCAGAGCAGATCTGTCTGCTCACATTCCCATATACTTAGCAAAAGACAAGTCCTACAGCCCAAGTTTGTGCCTGGATTTATCACATCACTTACCCAAAAGAAGCAGAGTTCTCCACTGAGGGTAATTCCCATGTTGTTAATAAAAATAAGGTTGTCTCCATTATATTGTACACATAAAATATTTAGAGACAAACTTAACAAGATATTGCAGAAGCTATCTTTAGAAAATTACAAACACTTGCGGAAGAACACAAATGATGTCTTGAATAAATGAAAAGTCAAACCATATTACTGAATAAGAAGACTTTATCATAAAGATGTCAACTCTCCCTCACATTAGTCTACAAAATGTAAATCCAACAAGTGTTGTTGTTGCAGGTTTTTATGTTCATTTTTTGTTGTTGTTGTTGACAATTTAATCCTATTGGTCATATGGAAAAATAGACAACCAATAATGGCCAGGGAAATTCTAGCCAAGGAAGAGGAATGAGAGAATGCTTACCCTAAGAGACATCATTTGGTTCTTCAGGGTAATTCATTATAGACTGCGTTCAAGATAGCTCTCAGTAAGGCCCTGCCTCCCCCATGCATTTATTCATAATAGGTTGTGGAGCAGGACATTTCCTGGAATCCCAGACTGGTGACTAAGATCCAAAGCTGAGGACAAAGAATCTTCAAACAACCTATAATTTAAAGAAGGTCAGGTTATCATGCAGGCCCACAACCCTGGTATGAGTTGAATTGTTTCCCCCTCCCAGATTCACATGTTGAACTCATAACCATCAGCAGCTCACAATGTGACCTTATTTGGAAATAAGTTCCTTGCAACGTAATTAGTTAAGATGATGTAGGGTGGGCCCTCATCCAATATGACTGGTATCCTTATAAAAAGGGGAAATTTGTATATAGACATGCACATGAGGCGAATGCCATGTGCACATGAAGGCAGAGATGGAGTAATCCATCTACATGCCAAGGAATGTCACAGATTGCCAGCAAACCATCAGAAGCTGGGTGAGAGCCATAGAACAGATTCTCCCACACAGCCCTCAGAAAGAACCAACCCTGCTGACACCTTGATCTCTGACTTCTAGCCTCTAGAACTGTGACAATAAAGTTCTGTTGTTTAAGCCAGGCAGTTCATGGCACTTTGTTACAGCAGCACAGGAAACTAATCCACATCCCTTGAAGAGCTTATTAAGAACCCTCTGAACAGGTTCTGCAATTCCCAATATATATATATAAGCATAAGACTAGAGAAAAAGGTGCAGAATGCTGGAAAGCATGCATCAATGGCTTTACGGAGATTCACCCTGTTGGAGAAGGGAAAGAGAAACTTCCTTACTCAAAAGATACGTGAAGGGGCTCCAAGAAATTTACTCATAGAGATTGGAGGTGTATGCAATGAAGAAGACAGGCATCTAATTACCTTGTTAGATTTTTCCTTATGCCAGTGATTCTTTAAGTGCACTCCCTGGACCAGCATCATCATCATCATCATCATGACCTGAGAACTTGTTAGACATGTAAATTACTCGGCCCCCCTCCAGGCCTATTAAATCAGAAAGTCTTGAGGCGGGGTCCCGCCATCTGGTCTAACAAGCACTCCAGGTGATTCTGATGAAGACTAAGGTTTGCTTACCACTGATTTCTGCGGTGGACTTGCTGGTTTACCCCCTGGGTCTCTCGCCATAGTAGAAAAGAGAATTGGAGAGATATGGCTGGACAGAGAGAGAGCAGCAATGGCAAAGAAGGCACTCTTAATGGTAAGCATAACAAGCATGTGTTATCTTATCATGGATCAAGTAGGCGCCATAGAAGATTTTGAGCCATCCTGCTGTTACTGTAGCTAGAAGGGCTGGCTGCATGATGAGGGAAAGTCTAGCAGCAACATGCTATGGGGAATGCCCCTTAGTGTGATGAATGAGGGGGTGTTGAAAAGGTCTGGATAGCGTGGATATATCATAAATGTTCACTTAATTCTGAATTTAGAGCTCTTGGTATAACATTCCTTAGAACATCTTCTCTCCTAGAAAATGGATTAACATAACCCCAGGGCTTGCTGTGGTGCAGAGCTAATAGGTGAGTGCTATGTGGTCCTCACTATGGAAATTGGTGGGCTAAAGGGGCTGGGAGTCAGGCAGATCTTGACAAATGGGAGGTTGTTGCCATCATTTCTGTATAAGAAAGACAATTTTTTAAATTATGGAAACTGTGTGAATTTGAAAAGATTTAGAGATGCAATTGTTTCATACTGTATCCCAAATTTTGCTCTATTTCAATTTTGTCTTGCCTTGCCTAACCGCATTTTTGTTTTTTTTGGAGATAGGAGAATCGTGATATGTATATTCAGAAGCTGTGTACAGATAACATGATGTTTGTCGATTTATACCCAAAGCTGAAATACAGCACGAAGAAAGTGGTTCCTGAATGGTTATATGTTCATGAGATCAGAAAACCAGTAATTTAGCTTAGAAACTAAACCCTAGACAAACAAGAAGCTTATAAAATGGCGGGCCTTTGGATTGGCCACTATTCATGTAGGTGATGAATAATAGGCCACAGGCTAAATAGATAGACAAATTAGTTTCATGGGCTTACAGATATAAGGGCTAAAGAAATCATCCAAAGCATGCCAATATCTAATGCAAGATTTTCATTTACAATTTCTCTGCAAGTGATAAACCAGCCAATGGTTGAATGCCTCTAGTGACAAACAGCTCATTGCTTCCTGAGACAAACTACCATTTTTGAACAATGCTATTGCTCTGGAAATCTGCCCTTATATAGAACTGGGCTTTGCTTCCCTGTAACTTGCACCCATTGGCATATTGGTAGAGAACTGGGAGAATAAATACTGATTAAATTGAATGGAAATTGATCTTGAGCCAACCCTCTGAGGCCACACCAATTGACATTACCTAGATTTAGGACATTAGTCATAATGAATGTTATATTGAAATACGTATTTGTTAATGTAAGTGGGGCAGAATAAATTACCTAGGAGACTGAACTTATCCATGTACCTAGGAGATTAAATAAAAAATAGGTATGAAAGATCTTTGTAATAGTAAAGTGCTACACAAATTTAATGGGTACTGTCATACTGCTGACACTGCCTTTCCTGGGCATGAAAATTTTATCAAGAAAACCAGTAGAGAAGGATGATGTTGCCGTATAAGTGAAAAGGGAATGTCCCTAACACCATTTTGTTCTGTAGACACTAGTGTTTCATTTCTGCTTTGTTTCTCTCTACCCAGCTAAGTCACAAAAGGAATCAAGGCAATTTATGTAGATACCAGCACAAATGGGAGTTAGTGCCATGTGCTGGAAGTTCAAGATAGGTAATTGGTTTGGGTTAGGTGAGTATCAGGAGAGTGAAGCCACTGCTGCACCTGGTATCCCGTACTACAACATTGGTTGGAAAGAGAACTTGAGGAAAGAGATCTGCATATTAGGAAATTTATATTGCTAATGAATTGGGCTACTATGTGCAATGAATGTTTATCCCTAAGGAACCAACATGTAGATATCTGCCCAGTCAGGAAGGCTCTCTGATTGAAAATATTTTCCTCACAATGATAACACATTAACTCATGAACTTGAATTAGTCTATCAACATCGGAACACCAGAAAAGATAGCTTGTTTTTCCTGGAAAAGCAAGGATTGCCAAAAATTTCTATGAGAGCTTCTAGAGAGCCAGACGTACTAGCTGGGGAAAGACAGTATATTGAAGACAGTCACAAGAAAAATCTTTTGAATGCTAGGGCCCTACTTGCGTTAGTATGTTTGCACATCTATGTTTACACAACTTCCTACCTTCTCCTAAGGGGCGTAAATTGACTTCTACTTAGTGATCCAAACCACTAGCTTAGTTGCCTTCAGGTCTTGACAGTTTCTAAGGGTCTTCTCTTATTGAAATTGAAAATGTTTTCATATAAAATATGGTAGGAAGTGAAAGAGGAAAATTACTTGGGACCAAACCTTAAAGGCCTAGTAAATGTGCCCAATAGTAAAAACTGTCATAATAGAGGCCTCAGATTGACCCATGAAAATCCCAGTATCTCCCATAGGAGAAGCTATGAAAGGGCTGGAGGAACAGGCGCAAGTATAAGTGTGGTACTTCGCTCGCCAAGGTAGTTCCCTTGCTTGGGAAGAGGGGGTGAAAATTCCTTCTCATGAATATGTTTTTCTGAGTATCCAGAAGTCAATAATTTCCATGACATATATAAGCTACTAGATGTTATTTCATCCATCTGACATAATTGTGTAAACAAAGGGTTTCGCTTTCTTGTGCATAATGACTAAATCCTATATCTTCCACTATTATAAGCAAAATATGCAGAATTTAAAATGTGGATGTTTTAGAAAGATTGTGCCTTCCTATGACATTACTATTTACTTGGTCATATAACTTAAGAATAATTTATTTGGAGGGAGAGGGCAGGAAGTCATTATGGCACTAATCTAGGTCATCCCCTCATTTTGCAGACAGAAAACTGAGTCCCAATATGCCCCCCATCCAACCCAGGGGACTAGGCAGGCACTAGTTCAAGCTAGCCACTTGGTCTTCAAGGTTTCTTGAACAATCTAGGCAAAAATACTTGGGTATGTGGCTTTCCAAAATTACAAAGTGGAGACTAGAACATAGACCTGATTCCTAGTCCGAAGCCCTCTCCTCTAAGCCATTCACAAACACATATATAGAAACACTCAATGCAGATTAGGTGGCACAGCAATGGATTCCAGGAAATTTTCTCCCATCTGTTTTTTTTTTTTTCAGCTCAGGCTAAGAAAATTACAGCTGGATTGACTCCCTGATGGAGCTGATAGCTTTAGCACCTGCCACAGTTTGCACGTGCAGGACTGGCCTTTTCATTATGTCCAGGGCTACAGTCTCATTCTGCAGACTGGTCACACTTTTCATAAGAATGTTTCAGAGACTCACTTGGAAATCTGATTCATCCTCACATTAGCTACGCTCAGAAATGAAATTTTTTTGGGGTTTCCTCGGTGTTTATGAGAGTCATTGAATATTGCACATCTGAAAACATATTTGAAGTTTTGCTGAGAGGCAGGAGATGAATTCACACCAGGGAAAGTGGCTTCTTGGTAGAAAAGCTGTATGCTGATGATAGGCGTCAATGACAATTTGTAGTTTGACATAAAATTTAAACTGACTGGATGTTCAGAGATAAGAATTCAATCAGCAGTTCCTCTATTTCTTGAGGTGAGATGCTTTTTTGGTATACAGTTTTCTCTTGTTTTCTGTTGAACTTAAGAAATAGAATGTGGGTTTGATCGGTCTGTTCTTCCACATTTAAGTGCTAAGACTATTCTATCCAAGCCTTAATTTTAAGATATGCCATTAAAAACTGTATGAGCACTGAACACAACTCTGCCTGTGTTGGAGTATTGAGAACAGCACTGAGCTGTTACTGACAATTGCTTTGCCTCCATGGATCTGATTGTTATGATGCTTAGAAAAAATTACAATAGTAGCCAGATGAGTTGCCTATTTAACTTTTGACTCTAGTATCACATAGTGCTAGAAATAACGTATTGGTTTTTAGTATTTGTTAGTGATAAAAAGAAAAGTAAAAGGTAAAGAGCAGGAAGGTAGATAAGAAATTTTGGGGATCTGCCTTCCCAGCTTTGCTGGCTTGTTGAAGTAAAGGACTATGGCTTCTTCACCACCTGTTAGCTTAGTAGCTGGGAAAAAGTAAAACACATTCCCACTGGAAGTGTGAGCAAATCAACAGAATTCAATGTATGTCTCTCTCTCTGCATCTTGTGTTTTGATTGTTTTAGCATTCTGAGTTCTCAGACATCCCTAGCCCATTCCCTGTCACTTGCTTCAAAGAGATCAACAGGCATTTGAGGAATCCATTGAAGATTAAAGGGAATAAACCCCCCCCCCAGGTTCAATCCAGTAGCATCACCTAAAGTGCATTATGAGCATGTGGCGGAAATGATACAGTGGTTTCACCGTTGCTTAGGCAACAATGTCTACAATTTGTTTAACAAAGTTCAGTTGATCCTGTCAGACTGCGGGTTCATTTACAAGTTATAGGGGTCAGATGCAGGCTTCTGTATGCCAGGTCACTGGACTATTTGATATAGTAGCCACTTCTCAAAATCCTTTTAGAGATCTAGGTAAATTTACCTCAGGAACTCATAAACTGAAAGGCATCTCTCAACCTGTGCAATCATATATGTCCTGGAGTCCAAGATGTCCCTAATTTCCTCACTGGGGATTGTTCCAATTGCCTGTGGCTGTGGCTGAGGTGAGAGTCAGCCTTTTTGTTGCTGAGATCAGATCTTCAGTGAATTCTTAAGTGAGGTCTGCTAGGGCTGCTGCCTATGCAGCCCCAGTGCTGAAGTTTGGCGATGGTCAGTACACAGAAAACGGAGCAGTTTGTAGTCCACACCTGGAAAGATACCCAGGATACCTGAGAACCTGTTAACTAGACAGTCCTCAGCTGCTAAAAGCTGTAAGCTGCTTCTTCCCTGAGACTTCATATAGCAGAGTTCCTATACCCTGAAAGTGGAATCAGAATTGAAAATAAAAGAGTTTTCAAGATCAGCAATTATTCGGGCAAAAGTCAGAATTACCATCAAGTCCTTTACAGAACTCCCTCCATTAATCCCCAGTAGTGAGGAAGTCTGGTTTTCAAATGGTCATTGTGCTACTCTGTCCTTAATATTTCTGGCTTGCTAACTCTTGGTCAGGTCATTAAGGTTTGGGGTTTTTTTTTTTTTAAATAATCATCCAGGAGTTTTTCAAATATTTCCTCTACTGTCAACAAAATCCCAAGAGTCTTTAATTACTTATAATTGACAAAGTATTGTCTATAGATAGCAGCTAAATCTAACTGGAGAAAAACACAGCTACACAGATTTATCTCACTTCTAAATTCATGAGAAGGACTCTCAAGTGGGCCTTCCCTCTGTCCGGAAATCCTGCTGCATTTTTCCTGATCCTCTCATGCTTTCACTTTCCTTCTTCAACCATTATTTTGCACCTTCTCCATTCTTTTTTTTTCTCATCTGTTTATTCAACAAATATTTATTGAGTGCCTACTTTCTTCCTGATAGTCTTTTTCCCCCAGCTTTATTGAGATATAATTGACATGTAACATTGTGTAAGTTGAAGGTATACAACGTGTTGATTTGAAACTCTTATATAATGTAAAATGATTACCATCCTAGCATTAGCTAATATGTCAATTATGTCACACAATAGCCATTTCTTTCTTGTGGTGAGAACATTTAAGATCTTACTTGACTCACAGAAATTAACTTGCAAGGGATTAAACACTTAAACATAAGACCCGATACTATTTGACTCCTAGAAGAAAACATGGGGAAAAACTCCCTGATGCTGGTCTTGGCAATGAATTTTTGGATGATAACAAAAGCACAAGAAACAAAAGCAAAAATAAACAAGTGGAACTACATCAAACTAAAAAGCTTTTGCACAGCAAAGGAAACAATCAGCAAAATGAAAACCCAACCTACTGAATGGGAGAAAAGATTGACACCTTCTCTGTTCTCAATCCATAACATTCTCACCTGATGACCTTGATCCCCAGTTCACTGAAAAAACAGGAGCAATCAGAAGAGAAATTCTACATGTTCTTACTTCAAACCCGTCAAACTGCAATTTGTATCTACATACTCTGCCCTCCCTCCTGACACGATCAATTAACTTTTCATGCTGGGATCTAAAGCAAATCCTGCCAGTGGTGCAATAGAATCCAACCTTTCTCACCTGCTCAAGGAGTTCACTCCAGCAATACTTTCTCCTGCATTATCAACTATTCACCTATCACATCTTTTCTATCATGTAAACATGTTGGAGTGGATCCCTTCTTAGAACAAAATATCAAACAAAAAACTCCCTCAATGTCACATGCTCCTGAAGTTATTAGCTGCATCCCTCTCCCTTTTTACAGCCAAATGCACTGTTCAATCCTCAGTCCTCTTCTTATTCATCCTCTCTACAGCATTTCATACAATGGATCACTCTTCCCTTGAAATACTTTCTTCTATTGTTTTTCAGAACCACTCTCTTGGTTCTACTCTTACCTCTCTGGCCACTTCTTTTCAAGTTCTTTTTATGATTTTCTTTATCGTCTTCACTTCTAACCATAAGAGTGTTCCTGGGCTCTGTCTGGAAACCTCTTCTCTCGCAACACTAACTTCCCAGATGGTCACATCAATTCTACCAATTGCTCAGACAAAAAAATCCTTGCATTATCTTTGATCCACCTCTTTCTCTCACCCCTACACCCAATGCATCAGCAAATCCTGTTAGCTTTTTCTTTAAAATATATCCAGAACCTATTTCTGACCTCCTTCCCTACTATCACCCTACTCAAGCCACCATCACGTGAATTAATGCACTAGCCCTCTGGTCTCCTTGATCAAATTCTTCCCCCAGTTCAGGCTATTCTTCACACAGCACCCAGAGTTATTCTTTTAAAATATAAATCAGATAACATCCTCTAAAAAAACTTTCCAATGACTATCCATCTTGCTCACATAAAGCCAATAATTGTACCATATTCTAAAGGCCCTGAATGATGAGGTTTCTGCCTACCTTTCTCGCCTTGTCTGCTCTCTCTCCCTCTACTTGGGTCCAGTTACCAGGCCCCCTTGCTGTTTTTTGAACATGCCAAGCACCCTCCCTCCTCAGGGCCTTTACACTCACCATTCCGTCCACCTGGAAAGTTCTTACCTCAGATAAATGTGATCTGCTTCCTCACTTCATTCAGATCTCTGCTTAAATGTCACCATGTGTGAGAGTATTTCTGCATCCACCTTATAAAATGACACCCACCAATCATCCTCTATGACTCACCCCATTAAAAATATATATATATATAGTTCACCCAGCACCTCTCCACCTCTGAGCAATACTAGATGTACTTGTTTCCTAACTATTGCCTGCCCCACACACTAGAAAAAAGTCAATGAGATTTAGAACTTGGTTTTCAGCAGTTCTGTATTCATAGTATCTAGGATATTGTTTTGCGCTAAACAATAAATATTTACTAAATAAACGAATGAATTCCTGCCTTTTATTTGTATCTCTTCTAAATGCCCTCTAACTACATCTCAGAGCCTTTACTCTGTCTTTATTCCCTCTGCCCAGGCTTTTGCATGTCTGGCTCATTCTCAGTAGTCAGGTTTGAGCTGAAAACTCTCATCACCAGAGAGGCTTTCTCTGATCACCTAATACAAACTATGCCCCATCCGAGCATCTCTCTATCCCGTCATCCAGTTTTATTTTGTTCATAACACTTTCATTATCTACAGTCATCTTGTCTATCTATTTACTTATTTATTGTCTCTTCTCAAGCATATCACCAGCATGGAGGGCAGTATCTGCATCTAATCAGTACTCAATGATTATTGAATTTAATGTGTTCCAGAAAAATTGACAGTTCTCCAGAGTCGACTCCAGCCCTACTTCTCTCAGCTACTTTGCTACCTTGAAACATTGTTATTACTCCTCTAGATTCTTGGCAAAGAGGGGAGCAGTGCATTGAACTACCAGTACTTACAGGGAAAAATCAGATAAGAACTTTATAGTTTTCTGTACTTTCCCTTTAAATTTGCTTTATTGGGATGGTTCTTCCTTGGCCCTGAGTGAACATTTGCTTTTCCCACAAATGTATGTTTTTTTTCAGATGCTACATTGGTCTCAAGCAATTCCAAGGTGGAATTTCTCTCTCCCCTTCCATCTCAGGCCTCCAGTCAAGGAATAGAATGTGGTTGGTTTCTTTTTGTTTGCCTACTTTGCATTTCCACATCTCTCCCCTTGTTTGGTAACTAGGGCCTGGGATGGAGATGAAGCATTGAAGATAAATGGTGTATGCACATTCTTACTTGACTGATACCACAAGGGATAATTACTGATGTATTCTCTGGACCTGGAAAGTATTTAAAGCTGATTCTTTCTCTCTTATCCTGTGGTAAGCATATAGAAAAGAAAAGGCATGACCAAAGCCAAGTACTGATTGATTCAACTGGTAAAGACCCAAATCTATACTTTTATATTCAAATAGTTTATTACATATATAACTAAAGAAAGGAAAACTGCTCAAAGATGCCAGCTCCCCATGGTCCCTAACCCCCACACTAAAAATGATAACATTCAAACAAAGGGGCTGGATGACTGCAGATGTGTGGTGGGATACCCCATTGTAGAGGGGCCAATTGCAGACTATTTATAAGCAGTTTATATTCTGAAGCTCTATTTTGAGGGAGTCAGGGCACAAAGCCCCTACCTCATCACAACCTGGGAGGTAGTGAGAAACTGTTGCATGGCAGCCTCCAAGGGGTGATAAGGAGGCAAATGGGAGACGGTCTTGGAGGAGCATCTGACAGATTTTCCATCCTCTTGTGTTCCAGAAGCATCACAAAGCATTCTACCAAGACTCAAATAAGCTGTGGTTCAACCATTTGCCTGTGTGGCCTATGCAGATACATGCAAGGTCATTACAGTACCCCGATGGAACCTTTCCCTGTACTCTGTAGTTCTTCTCAGGTTCTCCAGACACATCCTACCTCCATATTGGAGATCTTTACTTGCAGTTTCCTTCAGGCTGTTGATACACTCACCTCCAGTCTATCATTCACTGCTCTTTCTGAGCCCACTATGTTCCCATCCCAGTGTCAGAAACAGGTCTTAAGCTCTCAGTCATCCCATTGAAGTCCTTCCAGATAGGCTTGAGGTGAGAGCCAAGCACCTCATCCCCACCCCCTGGTAAATGGCACTCATTGCATATGCCTGTCTTTTCCTAATAATCCTTTTCTCAAAACCTCTCAATCTCCAACTAATGATCCCTTTATGTAGTCTCCAATGGATGTGAGGAGTTTAAGACTTGCAAGACCAGTTTTCACATTTGCTTTGCATCCAGGTATAGGACCTAGGTTTGATTTTTTGTATTTATCAACCTTGGCTCTTTACCTAAAATTCCATTTTAATGTCATATTATACATAGTTATTACATTCTAAATAAACCATAATTTCCAGATAATTCATATCACTGACCACTTTTTCAATCAAATTCTGACTTCTTAATGTCCCATAAGTGCCCTTGGAGTATACATTTTGAATTAGTAGAATACTGGAGGACAAATGGCAACTCTTTATCTTCTCGTCTTTATCCATAAGGATTTAGTAGTACACACTTATCAAATCCAGCAAAGAAAAGTAGGATTTCCTAGTAGGCAGACTAGGGTGACTATAATTAAATGAGAAGATGAAGGCAGAGGGATCTATTAGAATTAGTTGTAAGTGAACTATATCAAACCGTGGTGCTTCCCATAGGATTTGGTACTTTATCCCATTTGGGGCAGACACCATCCTCTCCTTCCTGGTTGAGCATCATTTCATTGTAAGTCATTATAGCAGATGGGGTTGTCATTTTCCTCAGATTGGTTGAGTTGACCAAAGCAGGTTGATAAATTACTTCAGGGAATGTTTAACACGGGGTCCAGTGTACTGCTAATATGGTATATCTATTTGGAATATAATAATTACTTCTCCATTCATTCACTAAACACTTGGGTATGACTACTTTACTATTTTCCTGGCACAAGTTTGAATTTCTTTGATATTTTTCATCCTACTCTATTAGAGAAGCATTTGTAATAAGGAACTCTGAGATTAAGGTGATGCCACTAAATACTCGTTCTTTAGGGTGTTGTGCAAATCTCAGCAGGGCCATGTTTAAGGATTGTTCTGTAGAGCATTGAGAATATTGTAACTCTGTTTTATGTAACTCATCCTCAATTCAGTGCACATATATTTCAGGCATGGAAGCAGAAAACTACTCCCAGCTTCTACTTTCCCCCTTATTTTCTCCTTCCACACTTTAGGTATTAGGAAATTTTCAAAATAAACACTTTTAGAACTAGTTTACAGGATCTAGTTGGAATCTTACAGACCTATCATTTTGAGAGCCAAGAATGGCTCAAATCTTCTGCTCATTTACCATTTTTTGACATTCCTCAGTACCCCCCAACCTTTGGAATATTAAAATTGAGGTATTTTTGGCTAACCTTTTTATATACACTCAAATTCTTCCTCATCAAAATAAGTTTAAATGCAAGTTCTGTTTTTAATTTCAGCACACCTCCCTAGGTTCAGCAGCATGAACTTTGGTGGCCTACAATTTTTAAATTCAAATTTTAAAAATTAGTGCGAAAGGTAAGTAGAATAAAAAGTCATTTTCCAGATACCCATTTTCTGGTTGCTCCCTAGTGATCCAGAGTAATTAACATCCTCAGCAATTTCCAGTATGATTGCAGTCACTTCATTCCTGAAGATACTCTCAAGTACTCCACTTTCCCAGAGGCTTTAAATCAGCCTGTACTGTCTCTCAAATTTTAGCATCATCCTGTTTACAGATATTTGCCATACCAGCGGTGAGCTAAGTGTGCTTTCCTCTACATATCAATCTTTTCACACTGTCATTGATATTGTTCCAAGCATCAAACGACTCTGTTTCATATGTGAACAATACTAGGATCATAATGATACCAAACAATGTAATTGTCACTAGCCTATAAACCATGGGTTAGCAAGTCATAATCAACGGACTAAATTCAGCTAGCCACTTGTTTTTGCAAATAAAGTTTTGTTGGAAAACAGTCATGCTTGTTTGTTTACACGTTGTCTATGACTGCTTTCTTATGACAATGGAAGAAGTGAGTAGTTTTGAGAGAGGCTTATGGCCCACATGCTACGTAGACCTTAACAAAAAAAGTTTGCCAAACTCTGCTCTAAAAACTGAATTGAACTTATTAAACCAAATGTTCAAATTCTAGTTCTCCCACACCCTAATTATTGACTTGGAATTTCCCCTTCAAAATATTTCAGAGTATCCAATGGGCAGTTGCATGAGTCTACCCATCTGTGCTGGCTACTACTTGTTGTGACTGCTTTCATGCTGGAAATCTGAAGTCTCAAAGAGTTGCAGCAGTTATAAATGTGCCTCCTTGAATCATTGCCCCAGCTAGACAAACATCAACTTTCCAGCACAGACTAGACAGTTTTACAAATGTGATTTTCTGACTAAGGCATTGGCATGGACTTCCAGGCTTGTTATAGCAGTGGTAGAGTCCATCAGGCCCAATGGAGTAATGAATGTCACTGGCAGGGAATTGCTGTACCCAGCAGAATGGAGGGAGAGGTAAAACTACTATGCCTAGCCGAAACACAATTGCAAAGTGTTAGCACCCAAAGGACAGATAGACTTCACATCATATCTACCAAGCCTTAGAGATGCCTAGGTAAACTAGAACACTGGTTCTCCATTCTGGCTGCACATTAGCATCTTCTGGGGAGCTTGTAAAATGTACTGATGCCTGGGCTCTGCCCCATGCCAATTAAATGAACATTTCTCAGGATGGGCCCAGATATTGTTATTTTAAAATACCAATTCTTAACTTATGTTTAGAGAGTAATTGAAATTGAAACCAAGCCCCCAATGTCATTTCCCACTTGTTACAGTGATACCATTCCTGACAAATGCTACAGAGGACCTGAGTTTTCAAAAGAAAAAAACATCTGATGTAAAAAGTCATTATTTCACCTTATAAATATTTCTCTTTTTCTTTCCTTTGGGCTATATCTTGGCTGGTTTCCTCTCTCTTTCTCAGTCCATGAAAAACATCAGCAAGGAACATTTTGTTAGTTTCCATTTAGATTAAATTAACCCTGTTGGATATGTTCAAATGCTTTATTAATTGTTATGAAAATCCACATTTGTAAAGCTTTAAAGCAGGCCTAACACTGGCTGAGCACTTCTTATGAATTCACTGGGGCACTAGACCCTTTGCACGCATTATCTCATTTAATCCTTACAACATCCCAGTTAGATAAGTTTTATTTGTCTGTTTTACAATGAGAAACCTGAAGCAAAGGAACTTTAAGTACCTAGCCCAAGTCCATCCAGCTAAATAATGATAGTATCAGGATCTGAACTCATGAATATCTGGCTCCAAAGCACATGTTCCTTCCACCACTCCCTCTATGCTGCTTTAGACCTGTTCACCAGGAATGACTTACGTTAGCCTCCACTGCCAAGCACAGACTTTTCTTTTCTTAAACGGAGTTATCTCTTCAAAAAGGCAAGTATCAGACTTCAGAACAACTAAGTTTCAGAGTCCTTGAACATCATCTTTCTTCTTATCCTTATCACCCTCATTTATTTCATAGTATAGACTCAGATAAATCTGAAAAGAATGAAGGAAGCAAAGAAGGAAGGAATCTCAGAGTGACCGATGGCTAATAGGGATGAATTATTTCTTCAAAGTGTTTCTACACATTGGGGAAATGGATTCTGATGAAGTGTTTATTAATAATAGCTAACATTTATAAGGTTCTTACTAGGTGTGAGGTGATTTGAATAGTTTTCATTTAACTCTCTCAACAACTTTGCAAAAGAATTACTCCTAATATCCTTATTTTGCAATGAGGGCCCTGAGACACAGAATGTTATAGCAACAGAGCTTAGAGTCACACAACTAGTGAGGGGCAAGGATAGGGGTCAAACTGGTTTCTGTGTGACTCCAGAACCCATTCTCTAAACCACTCTATAATGCATCTGTTAGAGTATAGAAAGAATTTCTATATTATGCAAATGATACTCCAGGGCTCTGACTAATTCCTCATTCCCTCAGTGAGTGTGAATAAAGTCTGAGTGATGTGAGGTTGTTCATCTAAATCACCATTTCTTAAAATGTTCTGCAAAGAAGTACTTCCAGGAGCTGTTCCATGAGAAATAGATTTCCCCAGTCAATTACATTTGTGACACACTGCATACTAAATCTCCTTCATGGAGATTCATCATGCAAATGTATATATCCCAGATTCTGAAAAGATCTTCAGGAATCATACACGCGTGCCTGCACACGTACATAAGCCATGTGAAATTACTTGATCTCAGTATTTCCAAAAGTTATTTGACAATGAAAGATCCCTCCCCTAGCTATATTATAATCCTACTGAACTAGGGGTCAGTGAATTAACATTGAGAAATGCTGATTTAAGTCATTCAACCATTTAAATGATTCAATTGTAAATTGGACAACTCATAAAGATTACATTGATAGTACCTAAAATGTCTGAAAGTGTTATGTTTGATAAATTTTTCCTGGAGGGAAATATGTTTTACTTAACTCCCCTCCCCATCACCAACACACACACACACACACACACACACACACACACACACACATACCACCCTGTATTTCTTCTTGTTACTCCTCTTTTGGCTGACTAAAATATAATGCATATATTATATCCCCTGCCTCTCACCTCTTCCTGTGACTCCCCCAGATGGAGAAGATGTCTGTGGTAGCCATCAAAATGTGACAAACATGTCTCCTGCTCAAGATTGCACAGTTGACAGATGGCCACAGCAGCTGCATTCTAAATCCAACACCACAATTTCACTGAGATCACTTTTCCCATGGGTTTCTCTTAGCCAATGGCTAAGAATTACAGGAATACTAAGGCAGGCTCATTCCTGTAAGTTGTACAACAACTCTGAATTTGAGTTGCTCAACAACTCCTCACTGGCCTCACCAAGACATACTTAGAATATCCCTGTAGTCTGAGATCTTTGTCTATCCAACTATCCTTTCTTCTCTCTTTCCTTCAAAGAGGTTAGACTTGTGTCACAGGCTGATAACTCTTACTGTGTCCTCCACTATTCCCTAATAGGTATTTCCAAAATAAATCCCTCATGTGTCCAACCCCATCTTGACATATGCTTTGCAGAGGACCTGAACTAACACAGTGTCCTTTCTCCTCTTGGTACTTCAATATGTTTTGCATACATCTATATTTTCTCTATTTTCTACTTATAAATTTATGACTTTCACTGAAAAGTATAAATTATATCTTGTTTGTATCAGTATCCCCAAAGTCTAGCAGTATTTGGGATATGAAATGATGGATGGAAGGAATGGCTTTATAAAAGAAAGAAAGAAACTTATATCAACAAGATGGTGGAATAGGAGGTCCCAGATCTCATCCCCCCACAGAAATATAGATTTAACAACTATCTATGGATGAAAATGCCGTTATGAGAGCTCCAGAGATCAGTTGAGAGGTCCCAGCACCCCAGTGGAGCACAAAATCCAAGAAAAACCATATTGAAAATGGTAAGGAGAGTTTCGTTTTACCTGCATCTACCCTCCCCTAAGCTGGTATATTTCACTGCAGAAAGGCTGTCTCCATCTATGATATCTCCTGCAGGAGAGAGATGGAACAAAGTGAGCTATTGGCATCCCAAACCTTTTGGGACATGCTTGAGAGGCCAGCTTCTGTATTGTTGCACCCAGTTTGCTGAGGGAATCAACATGACTTGATGTCTGGGGGAAGCTGAAAACAAAGAATAGGGGCAACTGATGTGTTATCACAATAACCAACCTGAAGACTGCCAGCCAGCCCATCCATGTGCAGACCCCAACAGCCAGCCAGCCCACATTCACCGCCCTGGTCAGTTCCCCTTTTTCTCCCACAGCCAGCACCCCACATATCCCTGCAACCATTCCCCTCCAAACCTCCACAGACAGTGCCACAGGCACCAGCACAGATGACTTCCCTTGTACCTTTGCAGATGTGTGTCTCCCTGTGTGTGTGCCCCCACATATGGCATGTGCATGTCCTTGCAGACAGCTTGAGGATCTCAGCAGCTGCCTTAACCATACAGGATTGAGAGAAGGCACACAACTGCTCCTTTGGGAGGGCAGGAGAGTAGTGGAGCTTGCGCCAATTGTCCTGGCATCTGGGTGCACTGCCCCAAAGAAAGGGGCAGGTGATTCTTGGCAGTAAGCATGGCTCTGTGGGGTAGGGAGAAGGCATATAATTCTAAAACTTCTCCTTCAAGGAGAAGGTAGAGAAGTGGATCTTGCACCCAACACCCTGGTGTTTCAGGGTATTCCTCTCTGGAAAGGAGTGAGTGGCTCTGAGCACTTATCACAGCTCTCTGCAATTGAGAGTAGGCACACAATGCTAAAACTTCCTTCCCAGGGTGGAATGAGAGGATAGGAGTAGACATATCCATAGAAAAGAATTGAGAGATCCCCCAGAATCTCTGGCTGTGATGATTGGTGAAAGGCTTTCTTCCGTAAACCAGTTCACAAACACCTGGAGAGATGACTTCTTCTTCAAATGCACAGACCTCAACACAAGGCTACAGGGAACATAACAAATCAGGGAAAAATGACCCCACAAATGGAACAAAATAAGGTCGAGTAACAGATAACAAAGGAATGGAGATATCTAAATTACCTGGCAAAGAATGCAAAATAGTCATCTTAAAGAAGCTCAGTGAGCTACAACCAGATTCATGAAACCCGAAGTTTTCCAAATAGAATGAAGGGTCTACACTGAGGCATATTATCATAAATTGCTAAATGTCAAAGACAGAGAAAGAGTTTTGAAAGGAGCAAGAGAAAAGGAACTCATCACATACAAGGGAACCTCTAAAAGACAATCATCAGGCCAGGAGAGACAGGGATGATATATTCAAAATTCTAGGGGTGGATGGGGAAGCTGCCAACCAAGAATATTATATCCAGCAAAACTGTCCTTTAAAAATGAAGGAGAGAGAAAAATTTCATGTTCGTAATTGGAAGAATTAATATTGCTAACATTTCCATACTACCCAAAGCAATCTACAGATTCAATGCCGTCCCTATATAAATCCCAATGGCATTTTGTACAGAAACAGAAAACAATAATCTTAAAATTCATATAGAACCACAAAAGATTCTGAATAGTCAAAGTAATTTTGAGCAAGAAGAACAATGCTGGAGGCATCACACTTCCTGATTCCAAAATGTATTACAAAGCTACAGTAATCAAAACAGTATTTTACCGGCATAAAAACAGACATATAGACCATTGGAACAGAATAGAGAGCACAGAAATAAACCCATGCATATACAGTCAATTGATCTTCCACAAGAGTGCCAAGAATACACAATGTGAAAAGGATAGTTTCTTCAATAAATTGTGTTGGGAGAGCTGGATATCCACATGCCAAAGAATGAAATTGGATCCTTGTCTTAAACCATACACAAAAATTAACTCAAAAAAGTTTAAAGAGTTAACTATAAGGCAGAAACTATAAAACTCCTAGAAGAAAACACAAGGAAAAAGCTTCTTGACATTGATCTTGGCAATAATTTCTTGGATATATTATCAAAAGCACAGGCAGCAAAAGCAAAAATAAACAAATGACACTACATCAAACTGCATAGCAAACAACTAACAAGACAAAGAGTGAGAAAATGTTTGTAAATCACATGACCAAAAAAGGTTAATATCCAAATTATATAAAGAACGCCTACAACTCAATACCAAAAAACCAAATAAACAAATTAAACATAGGCAAAAGATCTGAATAGACATTTCTCTAAAGAAGACCTAGAAATCACCAACAGATATATGAAAAGATGGTCAATGTCAGTCATCAGGGAAATGCAAATCAAAACCATAATGAGATATCATCTTATGCCTTGTTGCGAAATAAATAAATAAGGTGAGAAGAAACTTTTGGGGGTGATGAGCATGTTTATGACATTGATTATGGTGATGGGTTCATGGTTGTATTCTTATCCTCAAACCCATAAACTTTCATGCATTAAATATGTATGACTTTTTGTATGTCAATCATACCTCAATAAAGTAGTTTGTAATTTAGTAAAAAAGAATGGATAGAAGGAATGAAGGAAGGTACGAAGGAAGCAAGGAAGAAAGAAAGGAAAGAAATAAAGGAAAGAGTGCTCTTTCCACTAACAAAATAAATTACATTGGCAAGTTAACTTTATCTCTTAGGATAAGTTTACCTATCTGTAAAATTGTATCAATAATACCTGTCCTGCTTACCCTACATAGATATTGTGAATATGAAATAAAAGAATTTCCTGCAACTTTTCCATTTACCACACTTGGTGCTTTACATAACTACGCACCAATCATTTATTTAGCAAATATTTGCTGAGCTCCTCCTTTGAGTTGTGCTTTACTAGAAGTGCTAGGAATATAGAACTCTCAAGGAGCTCATAATCAAGTGGGGAATACCAATACAGGCAAAGAAATGTTTAACATGGGATAGTGACTGGGTGAAGCTCAAAGTGCTCTAGGTAAACCTGACTCAACCTGTGCGAGGGTGGGGTAAGGATTGGCCTTATGGAAGATGTGGCACCTGAGCTGACTTTTGAAGAAGCAATAATATTCAGTAAGATAAAATATGCAGTATGAAATCTGTGATATGAGCACTCCAGCAGAGGGAAAAACAGAACCAAAACTGCAGGGAAGCTAGAGAAAGCACAGCACATTCAAAAGTTTCAAGTAGTTCTATTGAGCTAGGATGTACGAAAGCAGGAGAGGGTGATGGTAAGAGTAATATCTCCATATCACAAATTTCTGCTTAGATTATAAGTGGAAAATGTTTAACAATAACTAGATGGCAAATATTTAGCTGATATTTAGATGAAGTTTACTTTTGTTTGTCAAACCAGCTTGATAATTCCTGAGTAGTAGATGTTTCTATCTAGAGTTTCTAATATTATTCTTTACTTGTAAATCTCTATTTTGATTTCATGCTGGGTATGAAAAAAATATTGAACTCAAATAAGATTGGCTGGTGGTAAGAATTCTGGAATTCTGAGGAATAGACACTATCTAGTAAGTGACAAGATAGCTTTGAGAAATAGAAGGACAATTGTTCTTTTGTGGTTGGCTTATCCCTTTTCCCAAACCATAAATTGTTTTAACAAAATAATATTACACTCATTGAGGAATGTAGGATAGTAGAGAGGGGAGGTGGATAGGCGATATAGAGAAATGATTGGTCAGCAATAAACAGAATTCATCAAGAAATTAGATTTAAGATAATATACATGGTGATTATTCTGGTTCTACTTTTCCAATTTTTAAAAAATTTGCATGCTCTATTTTCATTATGAGAAATTTAAAAAGCTTATTATGGGATAATTGGGATTTGTTTGAGGTCTTACTTCACAATGAAATAGCAAGATGTTAAAAAGTACCTGTTTTCAAAGCTCAGAAGTGGCAATGCTACAGACCTCAAAATGGCTGGAAGTGAACAGCTTGAACACAGCCAGCAGAGGAGGCTCCGTCTAACAAGGATGTCAAGTTCCCATAGGGTAAAGAGCACAACAATACAACTTTGCATTTTAAAAAGTGATTCTTCTGTTTCATTTCTGTGTCTTCTATTTTTTTTTTTTTTGAGGAAGATTAGCTCTGAGGTAACATCTGCCACCAATCCTCCTCTTTTTGCTGAGGAAGACTGGCCCTGAGCTAACATCCGCGCACATCTTCCCCTACATTATATGTGGGATGACTGCCACAGCATGGCTTGACAAGGAGTGCGTAGGTCTGCGCTCAGGATCTGAACTGATGAACCCCGGGCCACGGAAGTGGAACATGTGAACTTAACCGCTGCACCACCGGGCTGATCTCTCCTTTCCATGTCCTCTAAATTTTTATTTTCAAATTCTGCTCGAAAGTTAGATCCCGTAATTTTATCTTTTGTTGAAAGCATAAAATAACACATATCCTAACAAAATGTGGATATCTATTATTGATATTTATACCTAACGTGTATTTATGGAGAATGAATAACTGAAGTGATAGTTCTAGCTTTAACAAGCTTACATTCTTTCTCATCTTTGAAACCACCTCAAAACATGGAGACATCTTTATCTCTAGTAAAATACGGGAATAGTTGTATATGTATAGCTCGATACTTCAAAATATATAAAGAAGAGCTGCCAAGCACAGCACAATTTAGACTAGGATGAAGGAAGATGCCAAGAAAGAACACATACTTGCTGCTGCTCTTACTGGGCAAAGCCAGCTGACTATTATCTTTTCTAAAGTAGGTAGCCCACCCCAAAGGTCAAAAATTCTCAAGGACCTCTTTCTAATGGTAAAGGTATACAACTAATAATATCTATCTAATGGTAGATATAGAAAGTAAACAAAGGTGATCGAATATCCATATAGTTGGTATTTCTGATGAAGAGGACAGAGAATGAAAATTTTTCAGAGTTGTAACTCAGGAACGTTTTTCTAACTAATAGCATATTCAAGTCTATAGGTCAAATGGCTTACCATAGTGCAGCGAGATTGTTACATAACAGTCTTAACCACCTTATAGGTAAATAATAAAAAGGATAATGGTGCCAAGTGTTTGTTAGGGTGTGAGGAAAGGATACTCTCATTCTCTACTGCTGGAAATATAAATTCACAATGTTTCTGGAGGGCCATTAGAAATTACATATCAAAAATATCTTAAAATTAGTTAGCTTTTGACTGTAAATATAATTTCTTGGAATTGATGCTAATTACTTAATAGAATATTCATGATAAGATATAGTTACAAATCTGTTCACCATGACATCATCCTTAATAATAAGAAATTGAAAATAAAAGTCTAGGGGCCAGGCCAGTGGCAAAGCAGTTAAGTTTGCACGTTCCGCTTCTCGGTGGCCCAGGGTTCTCCGGTTCGGATCCGGGGTGCAGACATGGCACCCCTTGGCACACCATGCTGTGATAGGCGTCCCACATATAAAGTCGAGGAAGATGGGCATGATGTTAGCTCAGGGCGAGGCTTCCTCAGCAAAAATCAGGAGGACTGGCAGTAGTTAGCTCAGGGCTAATCTTCCTCAAAAAAAAAAAAAAAGAAAAGAAAAATCTAAGTCCAATAATGTGGGCTAAAGGATTGCTTTAATGTATATATGAATATATATATGGAATGCATTTATATGAAAAGTATTTGAAATATTGGGATGTTTGCATATAATTATTTTAATAAGTGGTTATCTTTCAGTGTTGGCATTTGGTAAAATTTGTGTTTTAGTTTTCTTTCTTTTTGATTATCTTTATTTCCTTATTTTCCTACAATGTGTACATATTGAAAAGGGGAGGGGCCTTTCAGAGTGGGGACTGTATTCGACTAGTCCTAAAACCAAACCCTAGGGCATGAGCAGTTTGAATCCCAAATGTAGAAGCCGAAAAGGACTTTAGGGGAATGGTAAGCAAGTTACTTTGCTAAGGTGGAGGGTTTAGAGTTAGAGGAAAGGGCAGATCTTAAACCTGATACTCAAATTCCTTCTGTAAGTTTTACTCTTTGTCTAGCATAGCTCCAATGTTTAGCACTGTGACCCTCAGTACTGAACTGCTAGATTCATCTCCATTGTAAGGCAGTTAAGTATTGCATATTTTTCAATCAACCTCAATACATATATCTATCTATCACCTATCTCTACTTCTGTAGATTAAAACACCATATTATGGGGCTGGCCCCGTGGCCGAGTGGTTAAGTTCGCGCGCTCCGCTGCAGGCGGCCCAGTGTTTCGTTGGTTTGAGTCCTGGGCGCGGACATGGCACTGCTCGTCAGACCACGCTGAGGAGGCATCCCACATGCCACAACTAGAAGAACCCACAACGAAGAATACACAACTATGTACCGGGGGGCTTTGGGGAGAAAAAGGAAAAAAAAAATAAAAAAATCTTAAAAAAAAAAACAAAACACCATATTATTGGACATTTCAAGATGGATTTGGGGCCTGCCCCATGGCAGAGCGATTAAGTCTGCGTGCTCCGCTGCAGCAGCCCAGGGTTTTGCTGGTTCGGATCCTGGGAGCCGACACAGCACTGCTCGTCAGGCCACGTTGAGGCGGCATCCCACAGAACGTGCAACTAAGATATACAACTATGTACCAGGGGGATTTGGGGAGATAAAGCAGGAAAAAAAAAGATTGATTATGTCTGTATACACTTAAATATACACATACATATATAATTAAGTTAACTAAATGCGTGGGGTTCTAGCAAGATTATCTAAGCCTACAAACTGTTGTATCTTTTTCTTTTTTTTTGCTGAGGAAGATTCACCTTGAACTAACATTGGTGCCAATCTTCCTCTATTTTTTGAGTGATTTGCCACCACAGCATGGCTGCTAACAAGTGGTGTAGATCCACACCTGGGAACTAGACCCAAGCCGCTGAAGCAGAGCATGCTGAACTTAACCACTAGGCCATGGGGCTGGCCCAAATTGTTGTATCTTTTAACCATGGTCGTGTTTGATTCCTCAAGTATAATTTGAGAACATATGACTTCTGAAAATGACCATGAGAAAAGTAGTGTCACTGAAGTAAATCATTGCTACCATAGGTCTAAAAATACTTACCTCAGTCAATCTAGAAGCTTCAGATCATGCATAAACTTGCCTGTGTATTATTTTCCTTATTCTGGAATTGTTGCAGAGGGTAAACTCATTTATTTATTTCATTTTCATACAACGCCTTGAACACAGTGATAATGGATAATTTTTATTGGATGAATGAATTAATGAATTTTCCTTCTGGCTTTGGGGTTTAACAGAGCAAGAGCTTTGAAATCTGATATAGCTGATTTTGAATTCAGGCTCTCTTGCTTGAGAAATTAGTTGACTTCTCTGAGGCTCTCAGGCATCATCTCTAAAATGGAGGTTCTAGCTTTCTCAAGTGGTCAGTTTGAGGATTAAGTGAGATCAGGAAAGTTGGAAGAACATCAATGGTGATAAGAGCATTCCTTGATTTGCAGCATTGCAGCTTCCCTGGTCAATCAATACAAGGCTTTTTGCAGCTCTTTGTGCCCCTGGTGCATTTGAATACTATTTGCCAGATCTCATGGGACCTAATCACTAGGTATAAACTGACTAACACAGCTCTGGGGGGGAGGGACCTTTGAATATTGGAGGCTCAGCCAAAAGTGTCCTAACTATCGTGCTAACATCGTTCCATGCAGTTTGACCTATTCCACATGAGACTGTCTCAGTTATTTCTGCTGATTTGTAAAGGTAGAAAAAAAATCTCTACCTACTTATATTTCAGAATATCTGAGATGAAATGTAGAGAAAACTAAATATATTGTCCATGTGTTCAAAAGAAGATACAGGGTCACACAGTGTTTTCCGAGTGTATTCCCTATAACCTCTAGGTTCTACTGAGTCGTGCCAGGTCTGCTGGGGATAAGGCAAAGCAGAAGGCTCACAGGATATCTAAGCCCTATCCTCACTTCAATCAAAACACATCCATTTTTATCTAGTTATTTTGGAGGATTCTATGAAAGATTATGTTTGAATAAAATATTCTACTATTAAAATAAAGTCAGAAGCAACATATATGGTGACAAAAACAGTGTGATCAGCGTCAGGAAATAGTGAGGATGATGCTAAGTAATGTCTATATGGCGCATTATGGGTTACTAGAAACATTCACACAGAGTACTTCATATAATCCTTACAAATAGACATTATGAAGTAAGTGCCTTATTACCCTCATTTTGCAAATGATGAAAGCTGAGATTCAGAGAGTTTAAAAGACTTGCTCAAGTCACACAGCTAGTTAGATGTAGGAATGAGATTAAAAGCTACAGATTAAAGCAGAAGGAACTGGCTTTATGACTCGGCTTTGTTAATTACTGGCTGAGTGGCATTAAGTAAATCTTACCCTCTTTTTGGTACTTAGTTTCCTCATCTGTAAAAGGTTCAGTCTAGAGGGTCTGTACTTTAATCCAGGTTATACATTGGAGTTCCAAATGTATTCCGTTTGAAGAAAAATATTCAATAATTTAAAAAAACCAAAACTACTACCCTATATTAAATAACATTGGGCATCTCCTGCTGATTTGATTGCATTTAATTATGGTAAAAGTGTCCATACTGTGTGCAATTCTAGACCATTTTAACCATCATGTGCTGCTATTTTGTAGATATAAGACTGTAAAATTCTCTGCAAAATGCAACATCTCCTGCAAGCACACATACATTGATGCACAAACATACAGACATATCCATCCCAGATGAAAATGCCAGTTATAGAGCTTTCTTAGTCAGCTTTGGCTGCCATAAATAAATACCATAGACTGGATGTCTTAAACAACAGTGATTTATTTCTCACAATTCTGGACACTGGGAATTCCAAGATCAGGGTACCAACAGATTTGACTCCTATCAAGGGCCCTTTTCCTGGTTTGCAGACTGCCACCTTCTCACCATGTCCTTAAATGGCAGAGAGAGGGAAGGTGAGGTGTGGTCTCTCTTTTTTTCCCTATAAGAACGCTAATCTCATCATGAGGACTCCACCCTCATGACCTCATCTAAAACTATTACCTCCCCAAAGTCCCACCTCTAAGTATCTTCAAATTAGGAGTTAGAACTTCAACATATGAATTTTGGGAGGATGCAAACATTAAGTACCTAACAATAGCTGAACTTAGTGGGTAGATAACATGAGAAAGGACCAAGATGTCTGCTAGTTGACATTGAAAAGCTGCTAGGATTGTACTTGTGCAACTTGACATAATAGCGAAATCATAGCGAAAAAACAAAAGCAGAAGTTTAGTTGTGAGGTGTCCCAGGTATGCTGAAGTACAGATTAAAGACTGAAAGATTCTGACATTGGAGATAATGGATTCGAAAGAGCCATTGTGACCACTCATGTTGATGATAATGGCAGCCTCATCGATGTCTATTGAAGTTGTAGTCTCATATTGGAGAACATCATAATGAAGGTACTGAAAAAGCAGATCTTTAATGTCTTTATACTTTTGATTTTGCTGTCTCTCTTTGTCTCCACACAATACCATTTACAATTTTGAATAAGCTAAACAACTAGCCAACAAAATATAACGTTAACACTATGAAATGCTGTGCTTAAAATGTAAGCGGTGCGTCAAAGAACTTTCCCCTCGCCTCTCTTTCTTACAGCATCTGTTTACATTCTTAAAGCTTTTAAACCTTTCTTTTTAGTGCATCTTTTGCCATACTAGCCCAAGATGACACATTACATCTTGATACCAGCTCCCTGTCTTTCAGAATGTTCTTAGAATTTCTCCAACAGCTTCCTTTTCCTTTGGATAATTAGCTCTAACTAAATGATATTTGTTGACAAAAGGAGATGATTTGGAACTTACAGTTTTATGAGTTAGGGTGCAGTAAGAAAAGGAGAAGGTGTTGGGGCATTTGACAAGTTCTCTTCTGATATAGTTCACTGTGCAAATGACTCACACCTCAATTCATCATTTCCAAAAACACATATCACTATGTGTAAGACATCGTGCTAGGTCCTGGGAAGAAAGAGAGAAAAAAAGAGACAGGCACTGGAATAAAACCGGCCTGAAAGCCCTGGGTCTAGTGCAGCTCTATATACATATGGGATGCTTAAAAAATATCTGTTGAAGTGTATTGAGTTAAGGTAACTATTGTAGAAAGATCATTGGCTTGTAGTTAAGGTAGGAAACATGGATCTCAGTTTCTCCATCTATAAAATGATGAAGTAGAACTAGATTTTCCTTAATGTTTATTGGTAAGGGAAATGAAGTCATGAAGGAGGTAAATTTGTGCTTTTGTCTTAATTATAAAACAAAAACAGATTATCTCTTTCATCTCCAACAACATTCAAAGTTAAAGGGAGTAAGGTAGGCATGATGTCTTATCCCGTATGATCTTGCTTCCTCTGATTCTTTACTAAATTTTAAGAATGTGGTGTTAAAAAATTAAAAATAGAAATACCACATGATCCAGCTATTCTACAACTGCGGATTTATCCAAAGAATATGAAATAAATGATTAAAAAAGATAGTTGCACCACAATGTTCATCACAGCATTATGCACAGTAGCGAAGACTTAGAGGCAACCCAAGTGCCCATCAACAGATGAATGGATAAAGAAGTTATGGTATATATATAGAATGGAATACTACTCGGCCATAAAAAAGACAAAATTGTGCCATTTGTAACAACACGGATGGACCTTGAGAGTATCATGCTAAGTGAAATAAGTAAGACAGAGGAAGACAAATTCCATATTATTTCACTCATATGTGGAAGATAAACTAACAACCACATAGAGAGGGAGAACAGGTTAGTGGTTACCAGAGGAGAAGGGGGTGAGAGGAAGGCACAAGGGATAAAAGGACACATATGTATGGTGATGGATAAAAACTGGACTGTTGGTGGTGACCACGATGGAGTCTATACAGAAACTGAAATATGGTGTTGTACACTTGAAATTTACACAATATTGTAAGCCAATATGTCCTCCATAAAATAATTTTTTTAAAAAAAGAATGCGGCGATGACCATTGGCAAAACAGTTGTCAGTCTCATGAACTGAAAGAGAAGGCAGATTAAGGAATTAAGAAAGTTATAAAACCAACATGTCCTGTCTTAGAATCTATAGAATGCACTGAAGTCCATATGCTTGCATGATTCTAGTTTAATCACAGCACAGTAATCTGAGGTTAAGGAAAACTCTTTTAGTCATGAGCTCAAATCTAGTTCAAATCTTTAGAGCAAGGCACACCTATTAAAAATTAGGAGAGAAGCAATCTAATAGGAAAAAATTACACTAAAATACGAATGACTGATAGAGTTCTGTATGTTTTCTAAACTAAAACTACACATGTTAAGTAAATATCCAACTTGTAGACTTTCACATAGTTTAATTAATGGAAGTAAGGAATTTCAAGTTGTTCAAAAGTTTTCTTGATGGATTGATAACACATGTGTAGTTCATCATAGGACCATGTTCCTTTAGGTATTCGTCCTTTCACAACTTCTGAACCCAAAGACTGAGCTCAGTGCATACTTCCACTAGGGAACTTTTCTGACTGCTCCAAGCAAAGAAAGTTACTTCTATTGTACTCATTTTGGACCTTGGTTATATCTGTATTAGAGCATTCAACACATCCTGGTGAAGGTCTCAGATGTTTCTGGATTTGAATAGAATACTTAATACATGGTGGGTGCTAACTAGATAAATGAAGAATTTGATTAGTACTATAACTACATATAAGTGTTCTACTGGCCCATCTGGCCTTTGGGCTAGAGGAAAGAAGATCAATCTATGAAAAAATGAGCCATCAGGAAGTATCATGGTCAGGAAAATAGCAGAATCAGGGTTGGTAGGGGGTGCACAAATTCTAATCTCTCCCTCTTACAGGATCAGGCACATGGCTAGAAACCTAGTGACTTGTAACGGGCTTTAAGCAGTCTTCCTTTGGGTAGATTGTGTTGGACAATCAACTTCTAGTTTTCTAAGGCTAGATTTATGCAAAGCAATCAGCCTTTCTATTAGAACTCATTTATCAGTTAATTTATTCTATGACTAATTTTGACTTGTTAATTAAAATATAATTTGGACAAATGTAATGTCAAATGGATGAAACAAGATTTTGCAAACCTGTAGCACAAAAGCCACTACCCACTCAACTTGCTAACAACACTCTTAAGTATAATAGTTTACTTTTATTGAGTGCTTATGTAATAGCTATCTGTAGTTAAAACCCTAACATCCATTCTTCATTTGTTCTAGAGAAGCTTATTTCATCATGGGCTGCTGAGTTGAGCATTTGATGTGAGCATGTGAGGCCTGGAACTGCTGGAACTATTTTGCTACCATGAAGGAAGCCAGTCTGGGGAATAATCTGGCCTAGGCAGGAGAATGGAGCCGAGATAATCATAGAGAAATAGAGCCGCTGATGACATCATGAACCTGTGGTACAAACTTTGACTGAAGCTTATCCAACCTCCAGACCTTTCAGTTAATGAGCCAGTCAGTTTTCTTTATTCTTGAAGAATATTTGATTTGGGTTTTGTAATACTTTCTACAGAAGGGCCTCTTATTCACACAGTTCACTCTGTGCCAGACCTTATGCTGAGCTCTTCAGATAGGTTACCTCATTTAATCCTCACCAAAAACTCTATAAAGGAGGCATGACAAGTGTTAGGGCAGTCATTCCTGCTGAGCCCACATAGACTGTCAGAATCTTCATGAATGTAGAGCCCCAGGTAGCTGTTCCCAATCAACAAGAGGGGACACGGACAATGGAAGTGATCGCTTTCTCTACTGTAAACCATGCTACCTGGAAGCTGTGGGTCTAATGCAGCACTCTATACACATAGGGTGCTTAATAAATATCTTCTGAAGGGTATTGAGTTGGGATAATTAATGTAGAAAAGTCACCAGAGCAGCGCCTTCAATGGCTTCCTCTTTCCAGTGCCTGAGGCCCCAGGAGCCCAATGAAAATTACTGCAGTATCTTCTTGTAGGCATGAGGATTTACCCCTGCTCTGTCTCTGATCATCTCCTTCAAGCTTTTGCTCTCCTGGGTACTGCTCAGTATCTATTTTTGCCCCACTACTCTTCCTCTCTATCTGGCCCCTTTAAGTTGATTATTCATTTAGCCTGTCTATCCACAATTAGACACAGCCTTTATTTGCTCATATTTCCCGTCCCTGAACTAAACCATCCGTAATAATTAATAAATGAGCATCTTAGTAAATTCCTTATTCAGCCCTATTGTCAGCTTTGTATCAGGAGAAGTATCCTGTACTAGTGGGAAATGAGGTAGTGAACTTCCCCAGGAAGACATTTTTACAACATGCCAAACACGGGATTTGTCATACCTCTTTATTGCCATAAAGATGAAAATCATGCTTTATGCTTTAGTATTCCCTTTTTTTGTCCATACCTAAGCCCAGCTGAGTTTTCAATGACATAATCTGGTCAGAGAAGTTCACGATGCACCTCTCTGGAAGAATAAAATACACATTCGAGATTCCTGGGAGTTACATTAAGGTTTGAAACAGTCACAGCTGATATAGTAGCAATTGTTTCTTATCACAAGCTGGAATTAGAACAGCATTCTATATGGTAAAAGATATTACACTTTTGATTGTTGTTATCTATGGCAATGTGTGAGCATCCAAGTGAGTGTTTCCTATTATAACCAACTTATTGACAATGAGTCTGACAGAAAAAAGAGATCAAAGAACATGGAAAGGACTTAAATGTAACTCTAAATTAAAAAACAAGATTATTCCTGTTCTATTGTGGAATATGAAACCTGGTGCCAATGTTTTTGCATTTCTGATTGTTATTTAGTATGGAGTAGAACCTGGCAGAGGCAGTTGCCAATTGCTTGTTGAAATGAAATGGTACATTATTGTAGAAGAAAGCTACCACCTGTGCTGCCTTCCAGTAGGTGTAATTATCTCTAAATGATCCATGGCAGGGTTAAGCAATATTTGTATTTTATACCAACCAAATAGCTCTTCCTTGTCATACAAATTTTGACAAATAATAAAAAAGAAAGAAAATCTATTCTTCCTCAACATAACATTAAGAAACTTTGAATTAGATTTAATTTCCTGGCTATGTCTCTGTGACAGTGTCTATATGCTATTTATGAGAGTAGATGTAGAAACTTTTCTGGCAACGATATCTGGGAAAACCAATGATCATGATTCATATAACACCGTTACTGCTGCTACTATTACTACTAACTATACTTGTGATACTTGCAAGCTTCCCTGAATTTGATCATCATTTCTGTGTTTGGAAAACCCAATATCACGAGGCAGAGCTTGCTTCTCTTTTGCTATTTTAATCTGCATCAAAATTTAAGAGCGTCTGGTCTGGGGTGAGCCCTAGGATTCCAGATAGTGAAACAAAGAAGCAAACAAAAGTCCCCAGCTGCATGGAGAAGCTTGAGGCTAGCCCAAGGTTTCTCTGCACATGACCTTCCGTCTGATATCCTCATTCTGTTGTCTGTCTATAACACAGATCTTAAAGTAGTTTCACTTCTTGAAGAATTTTATCTGCTAAACCCTCCAGGAAATTTAGTATTATTGTTCGAGTTGCCCCGACAATATCAACACACATTATTTTAAACCTATTATAGACTACCTTCTAGAGTTTATTTGAACCTTGGTAATGCTTTGTTTTCTTACAATACCATAATTATAATTTTTTACTTTTTAATTAAAAACAAATCCATCAGTACAAGAGTGACTAGATGCCACTTCTATTGACTCCAAAGAGGCTCACCTAACACCAAAACTCTTTTCCCTCTCCAGAAACCAACACATGTCCCTGGAATTCATGAGGAGGCCTTCTGGTTTGGTAGACAGCACTACGATGCAAAGCTAAATCCTAGAAACAAATATGAGTTTCAGGTGGTTATCTTCAGGTTAGGCCTGAAGTATGCACTAGGACAGTATCAGGAAGAATACTTTGAATTCTTTGTGCCAAATATATACACAAAAATGGACTTGTGGTTATTATCATTATTATTATTACTATTATTATTATTAATCACCCTTTCTGTACATTTTCTTTATCCTCTTTTCTGATAAGAGTTAAATTTGTCTTTGAGGTACTCATCCTCTACTACCTGAGGTCCTAGTAGGTTTGTCAGTTACATTGATCCGCATACATCCCACAAACTCCCCTCCCTACCACAACACAAGACCCAGGCTGAATCAATCATTATTCTCCATCCTCAGGTACAATCTTGGTCCAGGAGTGGATAATGGACCCACGGAGAGCTAATCAGTGTTTACCCCAAGAAACAGAAATTGGAAGAAAGAAATCTTTTATGAGATTAACTAAGGAGAATGAGTCTAGAGATATCTGTAGCCAAAGTATCCATCACATGCAGAGCACTTCTATGCAGAATGCAGCCAAGCAAAACAAAGAGATGGTAAGAGAGAAGGATTTGAGCCTCTAGACTCAGCATCACAATTTGTGAACTTCTCAGTTTATTAGCCTAATAAATCCTCATTTTTGTTTAAGCTAGTTCATTTTGAGTTGGATTTCTATCGCTTGTACCAGAAAGATCCTGACTAATTCAATGACTTTCTAAGAAAATTGGGCAATAACAATGGATTTTATTTTGTGTTTTGAGTGAAATTAGCATACTTTCTGGATATATCTATTTGAATCAGTGTACAAGATGAAGACAAGCAGAGTTGAAAATAGCCAATGCCACGCATGAGATAGGACAGTTTCTTCCAAAACGGCTGGTAGAGTCTTCCCAATAATAGTGCTTCATTTGGGAAGGTATAAAAATAACTGATTCAAGTTATTTGGGAAGTATTAGTTTTAGACATGTTAAATCTCTATGTTTTAAGTCAAAAATTGTCAAATATTATTAATTTCATTTGATTCAACCTAATATAATTGTCAGATAATTATAAAGAAGACGTTTAACTTGGGTTAAGCTGATGTCATCACCCTGAGTGTGCTAGGCCACAATTTTTGCTCATTATGAAGCTTTCCTTGAAGTCTGGTACATAATCTTGGAAGCCCTGAAACCCAAGATTGAGTGTATAGCTAGAAGATTGGCTTCATCTTTATGTTCATATCCAATTTACCTTAGAACAAAATCTATACATTATTGTGAACCTAATGATTTGGACAAATACAGAAAATTTTGAAAGATTTGACCAGCACTATCAGCCTAGGTGTTATCATTTAACCTCTCCAAGTACCAGAACCCTGGTTGATAGTATTCTTATTCCATTCATTAATTCAACAAATATTTATTAACCAAATGCAATGCACTAGACTCTGTTCAGTTGTATTGGATTTATATCAATCAACCAAACAAACAAAATCTGTCCCTTCCTTGAACTTCTGGTTCTGGTGGGTAGAAAGAGATAATAGCTAAAAACTAAATTATATAGTATAAGTTCAGAAGCACTATGGGCAATAAAAACATAGAAACATGGGTAGAGAATGTAGAGCAGTTTATGATTTTATGTTGGGTGAATGGTAGGATGGTCTGGGAGAATTTCACTGAGAGCATGCCATTTAGGCAAAGAATGGATGGGAGTAAAGGAGCAAGCCATGTAGATATCTGAGAGAAGAGTGTTGTGACAGAGGGAACAGCAAGTTCAAAGTCCCTGAGGTACCTGTATGACTAGTATTTTCAAAGAACAGGAAAGAGAGCAGCATGGCTGGAGCAAGGTGAGAAAGGAAAACAGGAGGGAAGAACGGAGGTCAGAGAGTTCACAGGAGGCCATATCTGTGGCTTGTAGCCATTACAAGGACTGAGTGTTCACTTTGAGTGAGATGGGAGCCTTCAGGGCATCCTGAGCAGAGGAGTGGCTTGATCTGACTTATGTTTTGACAGAATCACTCTAACTAATGTGTTGAGAACAGCCTTAAAGGGAACAAGGTTGGAAGCAATTATGTGGCTGTAGCAGTAATTCAGGTTAGAGATGATGGTGACTTGGACTAGGATGGTAACAGTGGAGGTGGTGAGAACTGATGGGGTTCTGAATATGGAGCCATGCACCAATGGTCCAGATTAGTGTATATCTGACCAGTTCTTCCCTAATACTCAGTTGGGAAAACTGTCCTATCTGTGAGATCTGTCCAAGTGACATTCTCACCATGCAAAGAAAACAAACAGAACAAAAAACTCTAATAATCTTGCCTTTTAATAATTTTCCTCCAATTTTCTGCTAAGGACATTGCTTTTCTAGCTGTCATCATTAAATATCAATTCCTGGGGCCTATACTGCATCATCAGAAAGACTAGGAAACAATTTACTACAGAGTGGTCAAATATACTTGATCCTTTATGAAAAAAATCTTCCTGGCATCACCCTATGAATTCTCACTAAATGCAAAGTCAGTTCATTATGTTCCATTTTTAAAGACAAATGAAGACATTCGAGATTTTTCCAAATAGCTTTTTTGGATTTAACAGGTGTAAGGGGCTGGGTCAGAATGATGAAGTGCCGAGTTAAGGGCTAAAGGGGGATATTCAAGGGAATTTTCTTCTGAACTAGGCCTGTTGACTTGGTTCTAGTTGAACTATTTTATGTAGTGTGCTAATATGTTTTCAGAATCTTACACTCTACTTAAAACCACATTGTATTCAAAAGGATTTTCTCTGTACAATACAACCTCCAGGGTTTGTGTTTGCCTGCTAATAAACTGGCGCCCAAGGTGTATATGTATTGGCAGCCCAGCCCATACCCTGGGGTGTGTTATTGCTTGCGTAATTAGCCATCAATTATCACCAGTTCCATTTGCAGCTGTTCCATTTGCAGATCTTTGGAATTTTGAGCTTACCCAATTAGCATGTTCTGAACTTTCTCCCACTTGTGAGAAAGTGGGATAATAGCACCTTCCTTGAGGAACCTCTCTCTAAGCAGGGTCTCCACAACAACCACCTGAAAAGGAAATATTCAGTCAACCACTTTAGAGACATTATGAAAATATTAATATGTCAAAAACAGCAAAGATATTTATTTGTAGTCAAAGGTTTTTTAGCGTTTGAAAGGGCTCTTGAGATCATTTCACTTTACTGATGAAGAAAATAAACTCTGAAAAGTGAAACTGACTTTTCAAATGTCACCCACCATGTTAGTGGCAGAGCCAGTGCCAGAGCCCAAGTATTCCTTACTTAGATCTGTTTGTTCTCTGGCATGTGGTTAAAATTCACCTTTTACTTTGAGACTGAATCCAAGATTATTTTGGATATGTAGAGTTACGGGATTAAATGGCATGTTTCAAAGTATTTCTTTCCCATTTCAACTACACTGATTGCTGATTATACTAAGCTTAGAATAAATGTTCTCTCACATGAATGTTTCTGTGTTGTCTCTAGTTGTTTTGAAAACTTTGGGAGGCATATCTCTGTGACAATATTGCAGTTCATAACACAGGGCCTCTCCTGGGCCTCCTAACCCAAGGTGGACTTCCATATCGTTCATTTTCATCTGTGACTGGATGCAGTTTATAAAGATTGGTTGTATATGAGGCTCCTAACTCTAGTTTGTCAAATACAGTCATTCGCCACATAATGACAAATTTAGTCAACAACGGACCACATATATGACGGCGGTCCCATAAGATTCGTACCATATAGCCTAGGCATGTAGTAGGCTGTACCATCTAAGTTTGTGTAAGCACACTATGATGTTTTCACAATGACAAAATTGCCTAAAGATGAGTTTCTCAAAATGCATCCCTATCATTAATTGACACATGACTGTAAAAATTGTTCAAGTTGCATCTGTAGATAAAGCGACCTTGATTGCCTGAAAGCCATAAGTGTTAACATAATTTTAGTGTAAATTATACTGGAAGAAAAAGTTAAGGATAAATTATGCTTCTGACCTTTGTATTTTACTGCTTATAAAAATGAGGCTTCTGGATCTTTAAATTATAGATTTTGGTCCCCATTCAACTGTATGAGTCCTTAATAGCTGACCTATTTTGGCTTTTTCATAGACATAATTTGAAATATTCCAGCCTCCAAAGGGTAAATCTCTATTCAACATGCTTGGGAAAAAGCTATGATTGGTGGCATGGTTAATACATTTACCTGTATGAACTTCAGTTATAGCTATTACATTTAGTTCCAGTGAGTACATTCTATGAGAATTTTTCCATTTACAAAACTTTCATCTCACAGCAGAGTATGCATGAAGATTCATTCAATGGGGCTTAATTTGGTAGTTAAAGTCTTAGTAATTTGATGGTTAAAGTGATGATATAATGACTAGAAAATTATACCAAAGAGTCAAGAAACCATCCTTCTGTGCAGATCTGCCACTTATGAGTTGGTTTCCTGAATCAATGAGGAGTACTGTTGAGAACACGAGATTTAGAGTGAGACTAACCTGTCACTCAGAGTGTGACCTTGTAACAGCTACTTAATCCTTTTAAGCTTTAGTGTATTCATCTATAAAATGGGAAATTATGTCTATTTTTCAAAGTTTACTGTGAGGCTTACATGATTTATGTAAATATCTCAGCCCTTAGAAAGTATTATTAGAATCAGGAGCCAGGAAAGGATGCACAGGACTGGATTCTGAGGGTGCTGGATGAAAGGAGTGGAACTTAAACTTAGTTAAGGGAGAGTTTGTCAATTTGAGAACACCTTCCATGTTATAAGATTTAACATCCATGCAAGGATCCTGGGATACTGTGGGGAAATGCTGCTAGGAAGGCCCCCAGAAAACAAAAAGACAATCAAAAAGTTGCTCTATAAAGAGTGAGGTTGAAATTCCAGAATTTCCATGGTAGATAGGAAAGGAGGGATTAAAAAGTTCAAAGAAATATACATTATACATATTCTTCACAGGGCAGGAAAACATATGAGATGATTATGTCCCATTGGAGACCCCAGGGATATATCATTTACTAAAGCAATAAGGAAAAAGCAGTGAAAGGAACGCCAGGATCACGATGAAGTTTAGTGGAGGAGAAATCTGTAGGCCAAGGCTAATGACAGGAATTGCTAATACAAAAGTGGGCTCATTAATGGCAGTGGGATGATAGGATCCTGAAAAATAGAGGTCACATGCTGGTGCTTAACATCAGAAGCAAGGTGGAGGCAATGCTCACAATGAGTGTCCGGGTTACAGTGGCAGCCAAGGGATCCTGACCTGCAGAAAGTTATGGAGATGGCCAATAGAGTGCAGCATCTTTGGAGGCAAATTGATGGGCAGCCAAAACAGATGTCAGTTCTTAATCTATACAATAAATAAAAAATTAATCAAGAATGGATGATCATGAATCTAAGGGTATTATTCTCTGTCACAAATCATTATCTCTTTTCCAATTTACTCAGCGAGGCTATTTTCAGACCTTTAGAACCCAAGGACTAAAAAGGCCAGATCCCCCAAGTAAGGGCGCTGCCAATGCCAGGGCATGTATTCATGGAAACAATTATCTCATTATTTCTGCAAAAAGAAAATAACTCCTCTACTGATAAAATATTTAACATTAAAAAGAAAGGTGCAAAAGTATTATCAGAAAATATGGAGACTATGTTTCTTTTTGGGGGGCAATAAAAAGTGATATATTTCAATAAAGTCAAAGAATCATGTGACATTAACACAAACATAATTATTTACCCATAAATAGCAATGCATGCTTCGTGGTATTTCTCTCGCGCACACTCTCATTTTCATTCTCGCTCTCGCTCTTGTGTTCTCCCTCTCCCTCCTCTGTTAGTTGACAACAGAGACATATAGCTTTTTTCCTTTATACTCATTTGATGGTGACAAAAGTTGAAAGCTTCAGTACAACTTAAAATAAATTCAGAATACTGTGCACATGCAAACACATGCATATATACTCAAAACACACACCCCAACATTATTTATACGCAGTTACTTAAATATTGTTGAAGCATTATAAGAAACATTTAGAATAAATTAAAAATATCAATTACATCTCACAGGACAAAAAGTATAATTGGTCAATAGCAAAAATGGCATATTTATGAAAATCAAGTCTTTTTTGATCAATTTAATCACTTTCTATGAATGGCAAATTAATGAGAATATGTTTCTAATGCTCAATGCTAAAGTTTTCTTAAGCAGGACTTGAAAGTCAAACCTCTGATGATCAATGTTGTTAAATTTGATATGTCAAGATTAAATACAATCTACATGACAAAATCACTACAAGAAAAATAGAGATCAGAAGAAAATATTTCCAACATATATAAAAAATGACAATTAACATTTAGAATGCATACATTTTACCTAAAAATCAATAACGAAAATACAAATATTAAATATAAAAAGTATCAATGACTTCGAGCCGTTTAAAAGTCAAAGAGAAAATTGAAAAGATTGTCAATCTCACTGGTAATCCAAGAAGTACAAACTAAAAGACAAATCAACACAAAAATATTGAAATGCCATTTTCTCCTATCATATTGGCAATTATTTAAAAGTTCAGTAATGTTAAGTCTTGACCACAGTCAGGAGAATTGGCTTCTCTTTTAAATGGTATACATAACGTTGGGGTGTGTGTTTTGAGTATACATGCATGTGTTTGCATATGCACAGTATTCCGAATTTATTTTAGATTGTACTGAAGCTTTCATTAAATGGATTCTCTTTTAAAACGATGGTATAAATTGGTATTGACAATTTGGAAGACAATTGAAATGTAAATGTATCCTCCTATTTTCTACTACTATTCTTTCTACTTCTCAAATCCTATTCTAGAGATACATTCTACACTGGCATGTGTGTATTATGCATTATATATAGATAGAGGTGGATAGATAGATGTTTATTATTACTTTGGGATAGTGAAACAACATAAATACCCATTGACATGGGAATCAATAAATAAGTTCTTGTATAGCCACACTATAAAGTATACTGCAACAGTTACAATATAAATTAAAATAAAACAAGGTAGATATGTGATGAAATGGAAAGTTTTCCATGACATTATCATTGACAAATGCAAATTGCATAATGATCCATATAACACAATGTAAACAAATACATACGCAAAACAATACTATATATTTCTACCAATTCATGCATGTAAGTGCACAGTACGATCATTAGCAAGTTCATACACGCAAGAAAATGAGCAGATTCTGATCCAGCTCTGATGGCTTAGTGGTTAAAGTTAGGCGTTCTCACCTCTTCAGCACCCCAGGTTTGGTTCCCAGTCACAGAACCATGTCACTCGCCTGTCAGTTGCCGTGCTGTGCCTGCGGCTCACAGAGAAGACCTAGAAGGACTTACACCTGTGATATACAGCTACGCACTGGGGCTTTCGGGTAGGAAAAATAAATAAATAAAAAGAAGAGGATTGGTAACATGTTAGCTCAGGGCGAATCTTTCCCAGAAAAAAAATTACAAAAGAAGGGAGCAGATTCCCCTAAGAAGTTTACTTAGAGTAACAGGGTACCTCTGGAAAAGGTATTTAAAGTAATATGGTGATAAAAGAGTATGTTTTCCTGTGAAATTTGAATATTCTACAGTATTTTACAATTTACGTGTACGAATAAGAATCTAAATTTAAGGAACAAAACAATTCGGTACTTTCTTGCTTCAATGTTTTCAGTCAGGGTATAAGGCACAAGAAGGATTCCATATCCGATGCCTGAAAGAATGGACCTCTTAAACCACATTCTCAGAAGTATTTTTGGAAATGTTTCTTTGTTGTTGCTTTTTTTTTTTTTCAGTTTTTACCATGGTTATTAGTTCATTAAGCTTTTAAATTTAGGGAAAAGTTGGTAATTTTCTCAGAAAAAGGTCAATATAATTGAGATTTTCAAATTTGTTGCTACACCTGGAAATGGTTATGAGAATATAGTTAAAGTATGGGCTTTAGTCAGATGGATTTGAATCACTGGCTCTCCCTCTTACTGGCTGTGTGATCCTTGTAAAATCATGTAACCTTTCTGATCTGTGCTCCTCTAAATCATACCTCTCTCTCCCCCAACACCAGGCGATGACTGATCCTTTTATTGTCCTCAAAGTTTTGCCTTTTCCAGAATGTCATACATACAGGTCATACAGAATGTCATACAGTATTTAGTCTTTCAGATTGGCTTCTTTCACTTAGTAATATACATTTAGGTTCCTCCATGTCTTTTCATGGCTTGATTGCTCATTTCCTTTTAGAACTCAATAATATTCCATTGACTGGATGCACCGCAGTTTATTTATTCATTCACCTACTGAAGGACATCTTGGTTACCTCCAAGTTTTGGCAATTACAAATAAAGCTGCTATAAACATCTGTGTGCAGGTTTTTGTGTGGACATAAGTTTGCAACTCATTTGGGTGAATACAGAGGAGCATAATTGCTGGATTGTATCATATTAATATGTTTAGTTTTGTAAGAAAGTGCCAAACACTCTTCCAAAGTGGCTGTACCATTTTGCATTGCCAGTAGCAATGAATGAGAGTTTCTGTTGTTCCACATCCTTGACAACATTTGGTGCTGTCAGTGTTCTGGATTTTGGACATTCTAGTAGGTGTGGAGTGACACCTCATTGTTGTTTTAATTTGCCGTTCCCTGATGCCATATGACATGAAGCATCTTTTCATACGCTTATTTGCGATTTGTATATCATCTTTGGTGAAGTGCTTTTTAAGATCTTTGGCCCATTTTTAATTTTTTTTTATTCTTATTGTTGAAGTTGAAGTGTTCTTTGTATATTTTGAATAACAGTCCTTCACGAGATGTGTCTTTGGCTAATATTTTTTCCCGGACTGTGTCTTGTCTTCTCATTTTCCTGACATTGCATTTTGCATATGTCAAGAAACAAACAGAAGTTTTTAATTTCAATGAAGTCCAGCTTAACAATTGTTTTTTCATTGATTGTGTCGCTGGTGTTGTATTTAAAAACTCATTGCCATACCCAAAGTTATCTAGCTTTTCTCTTATGTTATCTTCTAGGAGTTTTATAGTTCCGCATTTTACATTTAGATCTGCGATCCATTACATGTTAATTTTTGTGAAGGATGTAAGATCTGTGTCTAGACTGATTTTTTTGCATGTGGATATCCAGTTGTTACAACACCATTTATTGAAAAGACTACCTTTGGTTCATTGTATTGCCTTTGCTCCTTTGTGAAAGGTCAGTTGACTATATTTATGTGGGTCTATTTCTGGCTATCTACTCTATTCTATTGATATGTTTGTCTATTCCTTCACCAATTCCACACTATGTTTATTATTGTGGCTTTGTAGTAAATCTTGAAGTCAGGTAGTGTCAGTCCTCCAACTTTCTTCTTCTCCTTCAATATTGCGCTAGGCAATTCTGGGTCTTTTTCTTCTTCATATAAATTTTACAATCATTTATCGATATCCACAAAATAACTTGCTGAGAGTTTGATTAGGATTGCACTGAATCTATAGATCAAGTTGTTAAGAACTGACATCTTGATAGTATTGAGTCCCCAATAAATTTTTTAAGTATTTTACTTCTAATCATGTATTAAATTATTTTCAGAATCATAGTGAATCATTAAGATGAAATCCCATTTATTTGTTTCTATGTTGTTTTATCAGAGATGTAAAATAGTTTCCTTGCTGTTTATTCTATGTGAAACAAGAATGTATCTATGCAGAGCCAATGTTTGCCAACAGTTAGAGTCTGTAGTGTGTTCTCTCCCTTGGCCCCAATCTCTTTCCATATGAGTGGTGTTGCCAGATAATTTCAACAGAAATATTGCACTGTAAAGTTTATGGTTTTATATGAAAGCAGCAAATCATCAGAATAATGAATTTCGAAATACTAGAGTAAGAACATTTGCATGAAATTCACAATAGAACATGTCTTTACTTGACAAAATGCTTAGCTACCACAATCAGACTTAAAATTTACACCTGGAAAACCTTACATTTGGGTTTTGGTACAATACCCTTGGCATATCTGTAGCTGGAGGGCAGATGGACGTGCATAAATTTTGGCTCAATTTTCAGTGAATATTTTCTAAAATATATTTCTAGTATATCTCATTTGAATTGAGTTGAAATAGTTACTTATTTTCATCATTCCTGTCTTTATCATGCTATATCAAAGAAGCACAGGCAACCCAAAAGGCCCAGACATGTGATGAAACTGGAGTTCTTCCAACCTCTATCCCATCCATTAGAAATTTACAGGTGGTTATTATCCCCCTTCGGAAGCAATATATAGTGATCACTCCCCTCAATCTCTTGCTCTGTCTTGTGTGAATGATTCTATCCCACTGTGGGGAATAACTAAAGATCCAAGGGGAGAGGCATAGTACTTTGGCCACCTTCAAAAACGATATCTATGGACATTGCCTTTCAGTCATGATAAAGTGTCTGAAACCTGACTTGTACCGAACTGGAAACAAGTAGAAAAATGGACAAAATATATAAAACATCTGTTTTCAGACATTGAAAAACATGCAGATCACGACAGATACCTGAGAGAGGAGAACCAAAGGAGGTGAAACTTATGATCACCCAGTCTTTCTGCCCAGAGGCACCTTCTGCACCTTGTGCAGGAATGGGGAACCCAAGCATAACACAGAGATTTTGTTGAACTGAATCAAATATTAGAGTTAAAAGAGGCTGATGTAGCTAAAATACGTAGGACAGAGTCCTGGAGGAAGGCGTCTATACAGACAAAGAGCTCCAGAAGTCTACATTGGGTCCCCATGAGTCTGCTGCTGAACATAAAGTTGCACATACAGAGTAAAACTTCACAAGACTGGGCAAAGTAAAGGGAGCTGTAAGGTCAATGATTCTGAGAGCTCAAATAGGACTGGATTCCATTCAAGTTTTGACCAGCCAGAGTGGAGAGACTTCACTGGACACCTGACACATTCAGTAGAGATCTCAGAAGAGTCGCACATCAGTAATAGGGATACACGAGGCTTAGAGTAAAGGCAACTATAGACATTGTCCTAAAAGGTTTAAAAACAATCTTCAAAGGGATCTTGCCCAGGTATTTACCCAAGAGAAATGAAAACATATATTTATACAAAGAATTATTCACAGGTTTTTATAGCAGTTTTTTTCCAAAATCACTATGTATTGGAAACAATAATAATTTCCATCAACAGATACATGTTGTGATATGTTGAAATAATTAGTACTATTAAGCAAAGAGAATGAACTACTAATACACACATAAGCATGGATGAATCTCAGAAACATTATGCTGAGCCTAAGAAGCCAGACAGAAGGAGCACTTACCACAAAATTTCATTTATATAGAGTACAAAAACATGTGAACTAACCTTGGTTGACATAGATCAGATCAATGATTGCCTATGGGGGATTGATATTGACTAAATGCAGGCACAGGGGGACTTTCTGGAGCCATAGAAGTGTTCTGTATCTTGATTGTGGGGATGATTACAGAAGTCTATGACCCTGTCAAAACTGATCTAACAGCATAGTTAAAATGAGTTCATTTTGTTATGTGTAAATAAATTAAACCTCAGTAAGATTGGTGTAAAAAATAAAAACGACAATACACAGAGAGATGGTTGTACAGGTTTCTGGTCAGTATAAACCGTGGGCATCTTAGTCACAGGACAATCAGAGGGAGAAAGACAAAGCATCTTTCTTGCAGGCTTTCAGATTTCCTTTATACATGGGGTGGAATGTATCATTGTTTATCGTGAGTCTTAACTCAGTGCTATTGGTCTTGAAGTTAATAGAAAATTGTTTTAAATTATAACAGTAGATTGTAGGCTCTTTTTTAATGAAGTTTCTGTATTTTTTAGTTACCATATGTATTTGTGCTATTTTAGGGAAAGGCTTAGTGGTGGACTACTAGTTAAATGCCATCTTAACCCAAAAGTATGAGGTTCAAGGATATTCATCTCCACTGCCCTTCCACCAGGAAGATTTCCTCTCAGTTCATATGCTTTCCTCTCAGGTGGACTCCTGTATACTTATCCTTTCTTTTTTTTTTATTTTTTGCAATCAGCATGCATTATCCTACGTCATTTCTCCTCTATTCAACATTCTCTCTCCACTTGCCATACACTTACCAACTAATATATCCTATACTGCAGAGTACCCTTAAGTAAAAATCTAATTTGGCTAATAATGTCTGTCGAATTAACCAGAGTCTCTTCAGTGAAAAAACAAACTTATGAAAGGTCCTTTAGTTGGATGGTAAAATCTGAAATAACTAATAGAATGTTTGCTGATGCACAATGCATATACAATATAATAAGAGAATGATATCCTTGGGCACTTATAATTTTATGAGAATTATATGAGCTAAAATATGTGATATACTTTCAAATAATCAAATAATATGTGTCTTCCAAATTATGTGTGTATATATAGGAGATATATACATACACATTCATGTATATGTGTGAATATTTAATATGATTTATACATAATATAAATATACACATATACAGCTAAATATATGTATTGTGAATATGCATACCATAGCATTAGGAAATAAAATAATAGTTTCATCATATATCTCATTAAATTTCAATTCCCATAGAGCCTTAATTTCCTTTATTCTATTGAAATGTTTCTAATTTATCATGTTACTTCACAGGCATGCATATATCAAGATCATGGAATTTACAATAAATTAATGAAGGTGTTAGGCTACCTTATACAAGCCACTGAACATCTTAGCACATAAATGATATTGATATAACATTGCTAAGAAATATAACCTAGCAAGGAACATTGGATTCTTGTACCATTTCCAATTTGGATAAGACACGAATATTTGACAGTAATTTTTATAGTCAGCTGCAAGACTTTTGTTTGGGTTTAGCTGAGCTGAATATCTAGCCTAATCAGCAGATAGTCCAGTTAAAAACATCAAGTATTACTTAAACATTTGCTGCTATATCAGCTTGAGTCTTGTTTTTTGTTTCATATCACAATATTCATCTCAATGATATGTGTAGTACTGTCGCCCAAAAATAGCTTTATATAAATAAAATACAAAAAGATGCATTGAAAATTTCTTTTTAAAATTATAACTAAACAAGAGTTATTGCTTTTGTTGGATCTGACACAACTTATTCATTAGAGAGCAACAAGTGTGCACATCTGTATATTTGCATACTAAAAATAGTTCAAGAAACAAAAGGTTGCTTAGAATATATAACCTCTTACTCGTTTAAATTATATGTTTCCAAGTGGAGTATTATGATCTTGTTTCAGCTTCATGTATGTGACTACCTAATTACAAAGCAGACATTTTAAACATAGTGTTTATTTCAAAGCATTGTAGCTCAGAATAAAAATGCATTAGAAGTAGTGATAAGGAAGAAAAGGAGGCAGACATGTTGAGTATTGGACACAGACATCAAGATCTTCATCCTCCATTATCAATAAGTTTTGTTGGGACCAAACATAATGCAGTATAGACAAAACGAAACTGTTCAGCTATGAAAATGCTGACGGCATGATCAGTTCATAAAGAATCATTCTATTTTTATTTTACCTGAGATTCATTATTAGTGTTTGAAAACGGCAAGGGTGGGCAGAGAATGGGACCAGAGGAATGCTGTCGTATTGTTAATGTCTATATTTATTATCTCTTGGCTAGCTTTGTCAACTAAGGGATAAGGTTTAGCAGTGGTGCTTGCTGCTGGGGAGATGCAAAGGCAGCCAGGAGGGAGCTGAGAGGAGTGAAGCCCACGTATGACACTGGACTCACTCTGAGACTCACAGCCAAACTATCCGATGTATAAAGTCCAAGGAGATGAGATCATTTTGAGATTGTTCAGCAAGTATTGTGGTTTTAGTTCTTTCCCAGCAAGGTCCTAGCTAGTGTCTAAGGAATGAAGGAACAGATGGGGAATATGGGTATAACATGCAGGATCCAGCCCTCTAGGAGGAGGACAAAACGGACTGAGGTAGACGTCATGCTCCAGGATTCAAAATAGTCTATAATACCAGTGGGAATTGTAGGACTTGGCAAAGAAACCAGGGACAAAAACTCTAGCCATCAGAGAGAGTTCACTGATATGGTGGTCATGCAGGTATACAGGCACCTGCCTATTAAATCAGGAGCAAACGTTTAGCTCTAAGCCCTAATTGATAGTTTGCTGTGGCTCTTTTTATATGCCTGCTCTCAGCAGGATTAACTCAGGGACCACATGTGACTGTGTCGGTGGAGAGCATCAATGCCTCCAACTGTGAGGGGCTGGAAGAAGCAGGGCAAGACAAAGAGAATAGTGTCTCATAATGTGTGTCTCTATGCAAACAGTGGCACATCTTATTCTGTGAATAGATAATGATATCTCTCAGTTCTGGGCACCTTGCATTTATCTCCAAACGATGTGGAAAGAAACATAAAAATGGAATGTTACATGGTATTTTGGATTAGTTCTTAAATATAATAAATGGGCCCCAAGGTTAATTTTTGAATGAGGAAGTAAGTGTCAGCATTTAGCATGTACCGATGGCACTTAATCCTTGCAGTGTTTAAGATGTCCTGTGAGTCTCCAAATAAAAGACGAAATGTCCCTGATGTTCAAGTGTTTATTTTCAAATAAAGATGATGAGGCAAGTCCATACACATTAACATAAGCCATGACAAATCCACATGTAAAGCCAGCTTTACATGCCATAATACATAATCCGTGGCATAGTCAATTAGATTGTGTTTACTTACCTGTCATTCTGTTTATTTTTGATGGTTAAATATATAGCTGCAATTCTTCTGAGGCCGCAGTATGAACACACTGGAATCCTAATTAGTCATCATGAGTTGGTTAGTACAATTTTGACAGAACAAAACCTAGAATCTGAATCGCTTTTTGAACAGTATATGCAAATTTGCTCTTTATTCTCAGGCTATTTGCAATCACAATTGAACTTTTAAATGTGGTAATAATTTGATTTAATAAAGTGTGTGTGCTTCTAGCTTATTATCCCTCTCTTTCACTTATTTATTCTATAACAAAATGATAGTGCCATCACAGTATACATTTTTAGTTCTTAAACCCATATTGCTGGAAAACATGCGGGTGCCCAGGGCTCACTTTTGGAGCTACAGACAAACCTTTTTCCCTTATAGATGATACTCAACAAAAATTGATTACAACTTTCTATCCAGGCCTCAGACATGGGAGCAATGTGGATTTTACACCTCTTCTCTTCAGATTGAATTTAAAGGAAAAGCAAAAGATATTTTCTCCCACACACTCCCAGGCATGTGATTCTAGTCTACTCTAGTCTTTCTAGCTTTACTGTCTAATCAATCCTTCTCTGGATTGTGCCATTTTATTTCACTTAAATAAAGATAATGCAATCTCTACTTCTAAATTTTAAGTTGAAGGTATTGCCTTTGCAAACTTGCAAGCTGTGATCAACAGATAAATAAGTAAGAAGCAGCTTTGCTTTAGAACAGGTAAATGTTGTCACTTTTTTCCTGTATGTAAGGATGCTAAAAGATGGTGTTGGAGATGAGAAGGAGAAAGCCATATGCAAGAAAATGCTACATTCCAAGGGAATGTAAATTAGAATTATAAAGGAAGAAAGAGTTACCATTTGTTGGAGAAGATGAACAATGTCACTCTTGATAAGATGGATGGTATGCAAGAAGAAGGTAGGACCAAGTGCTCAGAATGAAGAGTATTTTGTAACTAGTACAGATCAAGTTTAGAATTTCCTAAGTGATATTGGTCAAGAGTGTGATGACATACAGAAAAATCGAAAAGTAGACGTCACAAGGAAAGCAAACATCTCCTGCCCCTGAGTACGTGGACAGTGTCTTCTCTTCATTAAGTTTCCAACAGTCTTGACTTGCAATCTGGGAGAACTAGGATGAATGTGTTTACTTATTCTTTTAAATTGCTCTGGATGAAGAACCTAATCATGTTCTGATGGTATAACTCATTTGACTCAAAGGTGAATCTGTTTTTTCATAGCAAAGCTAAATCTATCCTGAATTTGAATGCCAAGATGCTTGAGAACCACTAAACTGCAGCATTCACCATCAATATAGAAAATCAAATGGTTTTGTTGTCCAATGACTTAATTCGATAAAAACAATTTATAAAGGTGAAATAAGCCACTGAGAGGAGCTCATTTTCTATTCTGGTTGCATTAAAATATATTGAATGTTCTGCTATAATGAATTAGTAAAAAAATACAAATAAAGGCTAGAGAATCACATAAAGTGTTATCTACTTCCCACATCTACAACCATGCCAGAAATCAATCAACAAAATGAGCTAAAAGAATACATTTCTGAGGGAGTGGACACACATTAAACGATTTCTGCAAGTGATAGAATACTTTGATTCATGTTCAGATAGCAATTCAGGTTATAATTTTAATTCCTATGGTGGTTATGACTGTCCCAAATTCCCCATCAACTTCAATTTTGTAGAGGAAGTAATCAATATGCATGATGTTTCTCTCAATAGCCTAGAATTACAGATGATGACTCCAGCACCAGTGTTCTGGGCTTTATCTTGCAAATGGGACATTGACTAAAATATGAAGACCATTGGGGCTCTTTACTCATATAATTAGCATTCTGGACACAATAACTTCTGCTTATATAAGAATGGTCTGATCAGTTCTCAAATCCAGTATTTTTGAAAATACTGACGTTAGTGAGCATGTTGGAAGAGAAGTAAGCAATGTCCTACAAGAGAGAACATAGAGATGACAAGGATTCTAAACCTGTCTCCAGCACTATCTTGTAGTGTGTGCTTTGGCCAAATCACTTCCTCTCAGTTGGCATAATGTTCCAATTGTTTCATTTGTAAAGAAAGAGTATTTAGCTACTTCATCATTCTCTAATGGGGGTGATGAGTAGAGGGAGAGGACGCACAGCAGCATGAGTCCAAAGGAGCATATCGGTAAATCCTGGATGATTTTTACTTTTCGAACTACACATGGTCTTACCCTAACTCTGCTATCCTCAGATCCTCTGGTTATAATAAGACATAATATTAGTGAAAATATGTTACCTATATTGACAGGATTGAGGTCAAAATCTAGTTAAAAATCACTGGACTAGATGATCTCTAATAAATTTTTCCAAGATTAATATTACATGGATCTATGAAGAGAATGATTGCTTACTTGTATTACTACTAAACACTTATATCCAAGCATTCTTTTGCTCCACAATACTGTACTAGGAGAATTAAATAATATTGACATGAAATAGCACAGTGTTACACCTGGTACAGAATGTGCACTCCATAAATGGAAGTTGCCTTCCTTCTATCCACTGCAGTAGGTGAGAGTTTTCCTTATACATGATACGTTCAGTGATGGGAGATATAAGAATAGGAGAAGGATGAACAATAGCTTCTTAAGAGGGGCCTAGTAAATTGGAAATTACTCCAATGCATTGAGTTATCTCCAAGCCCTGTTGGTTCATGCTGACATTTAGCAGTTTTGTACCGCACAACTTTATTTAGAGAAGAGATATGATTATTCTCAGGTTCTGTGATATTCAGGCAAACAGCCATATTATTGCATTTAAAATGATATTCAGTTTTGTTTAATGTAAATAGTTTCCAAACATAAGTCCTACCTTATTCATCATGAAATAGTCTCATCATTATTTAGGGAGCAGTTATTTTCTCTTTATGCAACAGAGCACTATTATATATGTTCTTCTTGTATGAGGACAACTGATCAGATACAATTCATTTAAGTTGTGTGGCTTCATTTACATGTACTAGGTATATATTCTACACACATCTGTTTCATAGAAGCATATGCGTTTGGCGTAAGCAGATTTTGATTTTTATAAGTGGATGTATATCTGAGTTGGGAGAACTTTTAAAATGTCACACATACGATATATTTATTATATAATAGTATCTGTCCAAATATAACGTATACATATCATTTATTTAGACTAAAATCAAGTCAAAATGACCAGGTCCAAGATCTAGAGAAAGAAAAAAAATGACTATCTGTGAGAGCAAGTGAAAAATATGAGGGTCCCCAAATTAATTTGAACCCATCGTACATGTTCCTAAAGTTGAATTTAAATTGGGCAAAATGAGAAATTGTCATTGCCTTAATATAAAAACTGAGCACTTCTTTACTTTAATGTAGTTCATTAAAGTCATGTGTTGCTTCATGACGGGGATAGGTTCTAAGAAATGTCTCGTTAGGCGATTTTGTCGTAAGAACATCATAGAGTGTACTTACACAAACCTGGATAGTATAGCCGACTACACACCCAGGCTATATGGCACTATTCCTATGGGACCACTGTCGTATACGTGGTCTGTCATTGACCAAAACATCATTATGCTGCACGTGACTGTAATACCTAGCTATGTTTGTTTCAGTGAGCACTGTACTATGTGGCTTACCTTTTAGCACTTATATAGTATATGTTCTGGCTATTGTTGTTGCATAACGAATGACCCCAAATTTAAAGTAAAATAAAAACCTTTATACTATGCTCATGATTTAACGGGCGAGGAATTCAGGATGGGCATAGTTGTCTAATTCTTGGGGTTTCTCATGCCACTGATGGCAGCTATCAGCTGGGTCTTCAGTCACTTGAAGGTTCAACTGGACTGAACACTCAAAATGGTTCACTCACACGGCCAGCAGTAGATGCTGGCTGTAGGCTGGAATCCCAGTTAGGACGGTCCACCAGTTCACCATAGTAGTCATAGAGCAGTTGGACTTCATATGTAGCAGCTACCTTCCTCCAAGCAAATGTTCCAAGAGATCCTGATAGAAACTTCAGAGCCATTTCTGTTCTAGTTTTGGAAGTAATAAAATATCACTCTGTTTCCCTCTAATACTCAAAGCAGTCGCAAGTCCAGTCAGATTGGAGGGGACAGAACAAAGATCCACCTATGGATGGTAGGAGTATTCAGTCACATTATAGGAGAGGATGCAGAATGGGAGATGTTGTTGTGCCCAGATTTGAACAGTGAAATCTACCACAATTGATATTTCCATGTTAGTTTTTCAGGGGAGGAAACTGAGGGCCAAAGTGTTTAACAAACTAGAAAAAGACTAACTGGAACTCAAACTCAGATCCGTCTTCCTCTAAAACCTATATTCTTTCTACTGTGCTGCACTGCCTCATGGGGAATATTATCCTGTCTTAGATTATTATATTTTTTCAGAAATATGAATAGATTGAAATTTAATATCAAAGACAGATCATCTAATTAAGAGTCATAGACCTGACTGCCAGGCTTGTTTCTCCTGCTTGAATATCTGGGGTGAGTTCTTTCCTTTCCCTGGTTTTTTTCCCCACATCTGATGAGCAGAAAATTTGTCATATTGTCTCCAAAGCCCTTGACACTTCTTGAATCCTGCGCTTCATAACGTGAAAACATTACAAAAAGGAGAGAGAGAGAAAGAGAGCAAGCACAGTATTAAAATCTTTAATAATTTTTAATAGCAAGATTACATTGCCTATTTATCTCACTTCTAAAATGTCTAATTTTGGTTTTGTGATCCCTGCTTGGGATGCTCATTAACCTCTGAGGCAAGAGGCAAGTGATTTAATTAGTTGTGAAATTGTGTCTTTCCTCTCTGAATATTTCCTTTTATATTCAATCACATTTCCTGAATCAAGAGGCTCCCACAGATGAGAGAAAGGATATGGATTTTATAGGTTTATTTAGTTACTAAACTACTATGGGTTTATTGGTTGCTAATTTTATAGGTTACTGACTAAAATGGAATGAAACTATCATGGGTTTAAATAACAGTTTGAGTGAAATAGTATTCTAGTTCTGCAGACATGACAGAGTAATTTGTTTCTAGGCAGTAAGATACGCACTCTTGAAAAAAAAAATGTGTCCTCCTAGAAATAGCTTATTGAATGATTGTCTCACATAGTAATGCTAATGATCTGGTGAATCATCTGAAAATGTTCTAAGTCTAAGATAAACCTCTTAGAAGACCATTTGCATGTAGACTTGAGTCTAATGCTTTCATCTTACTCTAGCCATCTAATTCGTTGCAATTCCACAAAATCACAGAATTCAGAGCTTTTGGGGATCTTCAATATCATGGACTTCAGTTGTTTCTCAAACATTTCTTTCCGCAAAATATTTTCTCAAACAAAATCAGAAACAAATGTTTCATACACAATGGGGTTGATAATTCAGAACTTTCCATTATGTCCTCTCCTCCTACCCTATTGCAGCCTTCAAGTTATCTGTGGAGCTTTTAGAACTTGCAAGAATTTAGATTAAAAATTGCTCATTCAGTCCATTATTTGTTCCAAAAAAAAAAAAAAGATTCGGTAAGATTTCCCCATGCTAGACAGAAGTAAATAAGATTGACAGAATCGCTGCACTTACAGAACTCACAGTCTAATACGGGACATACACATGTAAACAGACTATTTTAGCCCTATTCTTAGTGTGCTAATTATAACATATTGTAAGGATACTTAAGGTGACCTGGGGAACAGTGGTCAAGAATGACTTCCTGACATAAGGGAAAATATTAATACTTGAAGGAAAATTAGGAGGAGCCATAAAAAAAAATGGCAGTAGGAGGCGAAAATGCTTCAGGGAGAAATAAAAGTGTGTATAAGGGTCCATGTGAGGTGGGGAGTGGCGTATTTGAGTTTTTCTTGAGTATAAAATATAAAGGAAGCCAAAGGTAAGGGATGAATCTGTAGATGTAATCAGAAGCCATATCATAACAGGCCTTGTAAGTTGTTTTAAGAAATCTGAATTGTAACCAGAGGGTAATTAGGCAGGGGGCCACTGTAAGAGGCTGAAGAAGGAGAATGATATAATATGAAATGTGTTTCCAAAGTGTGGCTCCACTTCGGCTGATGTGTGGAGAATGGATTGGAGAGGGCCAAGACAGAAGAAAGAGGGATCTCTTTTGGAGGTAGATTTGGCATCATTGCTAATAGATTGGATGTCATCCATGAAGAAAAGAGAGAAATCAAGAATGATCCTTAGGTTTTGGCCTGAGAAATAGATGGATATCGGTGTTATTTATCTATATATGGAAGACCGGTAGACAAGCAGATTTGGGCAGAAAATCAAGTATTTTTTAAATGTTTGAGATACATGTTAAATATCACAGTAGAAATAGACCTAGGCCGTTAGAGGTGAGTATAAATTTTAGGAGATAGGTCTGGGATAAAGATTTAGTTTTTGAGACTCAATAATATACAAGTGGTATTTGAGGCCATTCCACTGGATGACATTATCCTGACAGATTGCATAGAGGGCAAAGATAATGGGGACAAGGCAGAGTCATAGAAGCCCCAACATTTAAGGGATGATTAGAGAAAATCAAGCCTGGAAGGGGAAATTTGATAAAGTATCTGCTGATGTAGAAAACAACACAAAACAAGAGACTGCAGTGACTTCATGAAAACAAGGAAATGAAGTCATTTGTTTGGTGGGAGAAGCAGCCAACACTTGCACATTTACCTCTGGTGAAAGAAAGAGTGAAGCAACATTTACTTAACTCTAACTCTACTTAACAACTTAACACTGAATCCACTCCCCCCTCTGGGGGAAAAAAAAGAAAAAGTCAAGAAAATTGGAGAATAAAACAGCATGTATAACAAAACTAGGGAGTAACTACTAACTAAAATAATACTTTCTAGAAACAATGAAATTAAGATAAAACTGAGTGAGAAAAGTGAGAAACAACATGTATTTCTCCAGATCTTGATCATGGAAAATATTATTTTTCTGAGAATTTTTGAGTGAGTTTAATTGGACTCAGCCAATTAAACTTTACTTGCATCAATAAGGATTAGAGAGACATGATCAGGCCACACAATAGAATGACAAAGGAAATGAGACTGAAGGAATGACTATATCTTATCTGATTCAGTCTTAATACTCATTCAAATGACCAAGAGGCAGGTAAGGCAAGGTTATAAAGATAAAGAAATCAGCAAACTAAAAATCTGTTTTGCAGTTTGTCTTCATCTGGTTTCCTTAGAAAGCAGAGCCCAAAGCAGAGATTAAGTGCTGACACTTTCTTTGAGTAATTCAATGCAAGGACAGTGACAGAGGGGGAAAAGGGAAGCTAGGTCGAAAAGGTTGGGAAGGAATTCAAGGTGATGTGTTACTATGCTGGCCAAGATAGTAGGCTCTTGGGCAAGTATGCCTTCTCAGCCACACAAGAGGTCTTCAGACAGAAAGTAGAGCAGTCCTTAGAGGAATCCGGGGGAGGAAGAAAGACATGTATCTGCAAGACTCTCTCTTCCTTCCCTCTTCTCTCATTCAATGTTAACACTATGCAGAATTAATACACCCATGCTTCTGGGTTGCCTCAGACTTTGTAGGCTACTCAGGAGCGAAACCACACATTCTGCAGTATGATTCTGTACAAGTGACAGGAGGAGGCAAAACCTCAGAGTGCATATTTAGTGGGCCTGGTTGTGCAGTAACACCCAAGGGGCCTGGCTCTCCTAGGCAATTGACTGGCCCCAGATGAGGAACCATGCAGTCTAACTAGGGCAAGTTAGCATTAATGGTGGTTAAAGTGGAAAATGTAATTAAGGCTTTATGGCCCTGAAGAAATCTGAGGAGGTACACATATGTTTGATATAAAACTCTGAACAAAATAAACTGACTGATTTCAAATGAACCCTAACTGCACTCATCCCCAACACACACACAAATAACAACAACTGTGAGTTAGTCCCTGGGTTTTGGCATAATTTATAATGGTCCATATTGGTCTGACCTCCAATTATAGTAATCACTTTTCCTTTAAAAAGGATAATGACAAAAAGCCAAGAAGGAAAATTATCCTGGGGCAGAGGCTCATTAGATTTGGGGGAAAGCGTTCTAAAGCAATATACACAATTTGAGATCACCAGCTGCCTCTGTTTCCATCCCCTCTACTCCATTTACTGTCCTTGGCATACCAATAATAAGCAAATGAAAGGCCTAGTTACACACATTCAAATATAATGAGCACCAATTCTCTAACATAGTACTTGTGCATGCACACTACAAAATAAAGTAAAAAGAACATGAATAAAACATATGTTAAAATATACTCTTCAAAGCAGAATTCCTATAGGAAATAGAAAAACACATCATACCAAAAGTCCCTGTTGTTTAAAGTAAATAAAAAGACTCTTTGGAAAAGGAATTCAAAGAATATATAAGAGATCAGATAACAGTCAACTAGGCAATAAAAGAGAAGAAGACTGAAGTAGTAGGGTATAAGGAAATAATAAAGCCATTTTGTAAATACAATTTAAATCAAAAGAAAAACAGCAGTCGAAAAATATAGCAGAAGTTAGTGACATGGAGGGCAGTTTAAGAAAACCATTTACTTAAATCAGACAGTCTATATCACCCACAAACACCCTCAATCTAATTCATCACCAAATCCTATCATTAATACTTAAAGCATATGCTTTAAATCCATCTACTTCAAACTCCATCTGCTTTTTAGTCCAAGACCAAGATGCTGTCATCTCTTGCTCAGGTTACCATCATATGTTCCCACCTGATCCATTCACTTGTACCCTTGCCCCAAGCCAGTCCTTTCTCTTCATGGCAGTCAGAATCATTTTTAAAAATACAAATGTGATTATGTCTCTTCCCTATTTGAAACCCTTCAATGGTTTTCCATCACAATTTAGGGTAAAGAGAAAATTCCTTAGCATGGCCTACAATTACCCTGCATACTCCTCAAGCCTCACATCTCGCCACTTTCCTTGTTTACCTCACTGTGGCCACATGGCCTTGTAGTTTCCCAAATATCCTGAGATCTTTGTTGCATGGGGACTTTCATACATAGTATTGCTGCTGCCTTGAATATTTTTTTCCAAAGCCATGGACTGGCCAATTCCTAATCATTCATTCCTTAATTTTTTGTTTAAATGCCATTTCATGTGAAAGGCCTTTGACAAATCGCTGGTATAAACCTGTTAGAACCTATTCTTGTATTGTTTTGTTTCCTCATATGACACAAAAATTTGTTGTTAAACATCTTTGTACTTATTTATGTAATTGCTATTATTTATATCTTACTATTTATATGTGTTTCATGTATGTATTTTATATATATTACTGTTATTTATGTAATTGCTACCGATAAAGTCCATAAAGATAATGAGAGGCTGTTCTTTCTCACCACTTTACCTACAGTGTTCAATAGCTATACTTTTAAATGAATAAATGAAAAATAACCAGAGATGTGTAAGGCCTAAACTATTTATCCTTAAATTATTACAATCATGTAACTACTAAATATTAACACAAAAGGTTTTTGGGGAATATAAGAATATTATTTCAAAGTTTCTCTGGAATAAGATTCAATATACAATAAACTTTTGAAAACTAAGAGAACTGTGGGAGGGAAGGAACCAGATCTACAAACCATTAAAACCTGTTACAAGCTATCAGAATTAAAATGAAGTGGTACTGATGTGGGCATAGACACAAATATTAGTGAAACATAATATCAATGAAAACAAGATGAATCCTTCAATGAATCACCTTGAAACATCTAGATTATCATTGAGGAAAAATTAAGCTGCACTTCTTTTCATTTCTTGTATCACTGTAAATTCTAGTTGGATTTTAGACAGAAAAAACTTAATTAAACCATGAAAGCACTATAATAAAATTCAAGAAAAATATATTTACAGTCTTAGAGTGAGGAAGACATTCCTAGACAAGAGAGAAGCCATAAGGGAAAACATTGATAAAATGTAGGATCTAAAAATTTAAAACTTTTATGTACCAAGAAACACTGTAAACATTTCAAAAGACAATAACTAGGAAAAATTGTAACCTTTTAACAGATGGGGGGCTGTTACTATTAATATACAAATAGTTCTTAGAAATTTGTGAGTTGGAATACAGTTAAACTGGTAAAGAAAAAAAGAGGACCAACAATAGGAACAAGAAATACACAGAAGAAATTCGAGTGGTTAATAAACGTATGAAATGATAGTTAACCTCAGTAAAAATCCATGAAATACATTGTATTTGCCTATCAGATGTGCAAAAATCACAAGCAAAAAGATAGTAAATGACATTATTGGCAAGAATATAAGGAAACAAACTCTATCATTCATCGCTGGTTGAGTGTAAAATGCCATATCTCTTCAGAAGGCAACACAGCAATATCTCTGAACATTAAAAGCACACCCTTTGACACAGAATTCTGTTTTTAGAAACTTATCATATACAAATACATGCACAGCTGGCCTGTTGGCGTGGTGGTTAAGTTCGCGTGCTCCACTTCTACAGCCTAGGGTTCGCAGGTTCAGATCCTGGGTGCAGACCTATGCACTGTTCATCAAGCCATGCTATGGCGGTATCCCACATACAAAAAGTAGAGGAAGATTGCCACAGATGTTAATTCAGTGGCAGTCTTCCTCAAGCAAAAAGACAAAGATTGACAATAGAAGTTAGCTCAGGGCCATTCATCCCAACCAGGAAAAAAAAAAAAAAGCACAAATATTTAAAGATACATTTACAAGGATGTTCAATGCTCCATTATTAAAAATTTAAAAAGTGGAAACCATTCTAGTATCAATCAATAAGGTATATGATAAGTAAATTAGGAAATGTTAATGCACTGGTACAATGGAATACTATGCACCAATTGAAAGGAATGATGATACATACGCAGAAAATAACTTGAGATATGTATTCAATATATATTATGTAAAAACAAAAAATCAAAGAGCGGTATATATCACATAATCTCATTATTGAGGAAAACAAAAAAGTTGCATAGGGTATGTTACATGTCATCTGAAATGTGTCAAATGACATGATATAGATAATAAAACAAAAAAGTTGCATTGCACATTTACATGCCATATGGCATAATATAGGTAACTTTTTAAGAGATACACTACAAATTTTTAGCAGTACTTTTCTTTGAGGATTAAAATTAGGGGGCAGGTTGGGAGAGGAAGTACCTTTCATCTTTAACGTCAAACACTTATGTGTATATCTTTAGAAAATGTATAACTAGTATACTTCTGAAAACATAATTAAAAAAAATCATTTAGAAATGTTACAGAAAGAATAAGGCTGGGACTGACAACTGTACATTTAGTTTTCAGCATTGGTCTCATTGTTCACAGCACTTTCAATATTAAGTTAATATACACTTAAAAGCTCAAAATAATAAATGTATAATTTTTATTCATAAAAATCATTTTCAAAAACAGCTTTATGATTTTGCAGTCAATGCAGTACCTGTATTTCTAGCAGTTGTTCATGCTTATCATGCTGTATTTGCTTGGTTTGAGTGCCCTTCCTGTCACCTTCAAAATGCTACCACTCTTGGGTTCTACCTTCATCTCTCTTTCAGCTGAAGTACAACTAAGGTAGATTCTACCGAAGAGAGAATAAGAATTACATTTTGTCAGTCCTTGTACATCTGAGAATAGAGCTTCCCAACCCGTTTGCCACAGAATAAGTTTGTACCAAAAATCAGTGATATGTGTGCTGAGGAATTGACCCCCTTCAACTTTGGGGGCTAGTCATAGCTTGGGTTAGTCACAGCTTTCAGATCAATAGTCTCTGTTTGTGAGCAGCCATATCTAGTTACCTTGTTACACTATAAAAACATCTGTTCTATGTGTGTCATGAGGTGAAAAAAAGGAGGGGAGGGAGGATTTGCAACATCATTGTTTTCTTCCCAGATATATCAAAAGTCATTTGAGTAGAAATCTTGGGTGACAATTTTTTATCCCGCAAAACTTGGTAGGCATTTCTTCACTTTCTTCTTGCATTTAGTTTTTTTCTGAGCATAAAATTGTGTTCAGATTGATTTTTCTGCATTCATCAGGTAAACATTTTTCCTGCTTTGATGACTGGAGAATTTAAATTTAGCATTAAAATTTAAAGTTTTTACAAAGATATCCCAATGTATAAGTTTCTTTTTCATTAATTTTTCCTGAGTATTGATGAGTACTTTCAGTCTGCGTATGCACATCTGTTATCAGCAAGGGAACATTTTCTTCTATTTTATCTTTCTTTAATGTTTGGGTTGCTATTGTTCTGGTTTTTCCTCTGAACACCTATAATTCTTTGGTCCTCTAAATCATATAGTGTTTTTGTGTTATTACCATTGCTTACATTTTCCTCTACTTTACTGATTGAATTTTCTTTCACATTTTGTCAATTATTGCCTCCAATGTGGAATTTTATTTTGCTGTATAGAATTACTTTCACATGTCATTTGCTTGTTTTAATCATCCATTTGTATACCTTCCTTCATCTCAGCTTGATCTCTCTTTTTTGTTCTTATTCTTATTTCATAGATGTTCTCTTTTGCTCTTGCAAACAAGCATCAAGTCTAAAGTTTTCATCATTCATCTGAGAAATCAAACATTTTTCAGGCATTAAAATTGTTTCCTGTGGTGATGCATCCTCTGCCTTTTTTCTCTTGCCATGTTGTTTTAAAGGTGTTTCAATATCTGAGAAATTACAGGTAGGAATGCGAACAAACTTTGGCTAGTTCAGAATTGATGGTGTCCCTCAAAATGAATATACTTTTCAGGTGAACCAAAACAATTTAATTATACTGGAGGGGAGATTGCATGACTTTAAGGTAAACTTGTTAAAGTATGTATAAATTGGTATTAAGAGGCCATTAATAAATCTTGTATGTTTTATTGGGGCACTCTGCAGTCCTACAGAGACTATATATCATCCAACTGGGGCTCTCTTGAGAGTGAAAGGGGCAATGTTAACACTTATACCAGAAAAACAGGTATAAAGTGGGACTGTCATAAGCAAAGTGGGAGATATAGTCACTCCATATAGTTCTCCAGTAGCAATTAGTTGCATCTGCAGTGTCCAGTGTAAGGGAAAATCTCTTCCTTCCTTCTTCCAAGCATCTTTCAATCGTTTCCCACAAAAGATACACTTAGTGGATCTTCCACCAAGAAAGAACTTTCAACATATGAACTGTTCTTCTCTGCAGTCTATCCTCTTTTCTGTGTGTCTTTCCTGATATTTCATAGGAGGTTAGAAAGGAGGGAGAGCAGGCATACCTTGTTTTCTGCTTTGCTCACTGATAATCTTAAAGGATATATTTAGCAAATTGGACCAGCTACATGATTTATTCAGCTCAGAAAGCACAAAAGACCCTCTGTCCCCATAAGTAAGTATACTAATTTCTCACCTAGGCATAATTTGACGGACAAAGTCTGCGAAAAAGTCCTGTGGTTCAGTGTTTTGTCAGGTTGAGTATCATGATTATCAGTTCCACAGCTGTTATCACTGATACGTTTTGGTGAGAAACATGGGCTCTCATGCTGGGGGGAAGAAGAAGAATGTGTGTAGTGCAGGAGCTTGGAGACACAAATACTGGATCACTTGGACTCCCGTATCAACAAGTCAAACAGAGCATAAGCAAATTTTCTGTAAATATGGAGCATATAATCTGTAGGATATGAAGGACTCATGATGGCTAGAACTTTTAGGTACCAGATGATCCTCAAATTTAAATGTGAAAATACCATGGTTCTGTGTCGTCAGTGAATCTTAATAGTTCATATTAATTAGCACTTACTGCATGCTAGGTACTGTTATAGGTGTTTTATCTTCATTAATTCATTCATTTTTCCCAACAACCCTATAAGAATAGATAGTATTATCCCTACTTTACCTGTGAGGAAATCAGGGCTCCAGGAGAATGCTTAAGTCAAGCTATGCAGTTGAGATTCATACAAAGGTCTATTGTTCAATAGTCCAAGCCCTTAGCCTCAATGTGATGCTCTAGATTTATAATACAAACTCACCCAGACAATGCTGATCCAGTCCCTTGACATAGGTGGCTTACAAGACCGAAGCAGAATACCAGGTTTCAAGTTAAGCTGATGGGGTTTTATCAAAGGAGAATGCGAATATATGGTATGAGAGAGGGTTAAAAAACAGCACCGAAGACCATTCATATGGATGGGTGAGTAGAACCGGCAAGGGAAAGGTTGTGACTCAAAGGCCACAGAGATCCAGCTACAGGGCTTACCAACATATGCTATGCCTTGAATAATATGACAGATTCCAGATTCTAGAATAATTGGGTCCTGCAGACAGATCTAATTCGAGTCCTGACCTGGATTAACTAATAATCAGGCAGGCAGAGTTGGGAGGTGCTCTTGATCTCAAAATTAGAACTAATAGTACTGACTCCAGCTTGGAGGGGTTGAGAAATCAGGGGATGACTACAATTTTAGTGTCTTCATGGTGCTTCCTTTGTTAAAGACTTCTTTAAAGTTTGAAATTGAAGACAAAAGAGAAGTCATTCATGGGTAAAAGACACACTGGGGCAATGAAACCCTTACATTAAAACATAGTTTTAAATGTTTTATAAAGAAAACATTAGATTTAAAATTCAGTTACATCTTGTAATTATATTTAATATTGTCTATGAATAGAGATCCATTTAATGATTCTAAGTTGAGAAAATAATTTTTGACATCTGTTTCAATATTTTGGCTGTTTTCCTGACAAGTAGGATTTCAAAGATAGTTCAATGGAGGCTCTCTCTTCATGAAAAGGAAAGAAGTTAGAAAAGACAATGAATGAGGTATTGAAGCATCCTTTGGGACACATGGCAAATGACTTTTTCTAAACAAAGAAAAAAATAAAACATTACACAAAGGAAAGTTTTATTTGAAAATCAAAATTCAAAGTGAGTATCTTCCCTGTTCTGCTCATTCAGATGAGGCTCAGGAAGCAGGAATTCGTGGGTAGAGGCATGGATTTCAAGGTGACAAAAGCCCAATGATGGCCAGTCATGTGGGGGAAGGCAAGCAGCAGGGTCAGTGAGGTCTGGGCAACTAAGTAAAGTTCAGGTCAATCATTTTTTACAGATGCATGCTAGGAAGTGCACAGGGCCATCAAAGCCAGATTGCCATTATTACAAACATTTTAAGGGTTGGTTACAGAAACAGTGAAGAGGAAGACGTTACTCAGTGTCAAGAAAATATAGATCAGCATGCTCAAAATAACTCAGTGTGGGGTAGGCTAGGGTAGGGGCAGTTAAAATTTTATTTTGTTTACCATAGGTCACATTATACAAATCCCACTAATGTATTATCTAATTTCATTCTCACAACTCTTTGTGATAGGATACTGTTATTATCTGCATTTTACACATAAAGAGCTTGAGGCTCAGAAAGCTTAAGCAACTTGATTAAGGCCACATAAGTTGTAATTTGGGACTTTGCGTCTACATGATCAAAACCTATAGTCAAAGCCTGTTATGATGAAAAATGATTTGGGATACGAGAGAATTTCTCACCTTCATGAGGTCCTTCATTTAGGATGGTTTCACTTGACCCTATCCTTGGGATCAAATCTCCAGCTCTAAAGAGATGTTTATTGGTTAGATCAGCATGAATTTTTTAGAGCAGGTAGATATGTGTAGTTAATCTGGGATCACTCCATCCAGATAATATTCTGGGGGTCAAATGAAACCCTGTGGACAGCTGTATGTATCAAATAATATTTGTTGAATAAAGTTTGTAACACATAAGCACTTAGAAATTATGTGTTATTAACTAGAAGTTTTACATATAAATGAGAGTCACCTGTGGTAAATTTTGTGGCAGTGTAGTCATTTAAATTTCTATAACCCATTAGCTTTTGAGTGACCATAGTGAGAGGGCAGGAATGTGATGTTAGGCCTGAAATGGAGATGAGCATAAAGAGAACTTACATAGGAGACAGGGTGACATAGCACATAGTAATGTGGATTCTGGGACTGGAGAAAATGAAATTTAAAACTCTGCTAAGTAGAGCAAGATGGCAGACTAGGAAGCAGTCCCTCTTTCCCCCACAGAGACACTAAGTTAACAGTAACATATGGACCAGAATATCTCTCTGACAACTCTAGATAACATTTGAGAAACTATAGCACCAAGGCCATTGTAAAGTCAAGAAGGGATGCCAGTGAAAGGGATAGGAAAATTCCCAGCATTTGATGCATCTGTTTATGCCCCTTCCCTACGCAGCATAGCATAGGGAACAAAATAAAACTCCAGAGACTTACCATAAAGAAATGCAGCTATGAGCTTCCTGCAAAAGAATTTAAAATAACCATCATAAAGGGACTCAATGAACCAAAAGAGGGCACAGATAGACAACTAAACAAAATCAGGGAAATAATGAGTAAAGAAAATGAGAATATGAACAAAGAGGTAAAAATTATAAAAATAACCAAACATAAATTCTGGAGCTGAAAAATATGATAACCAAACTGAAAAATTCACTAGAGGAGTTTAACATCAGAATTCATCAGGCAGAAGGAAGAATCAGCAAACTCGAAGATGGATCATTTGAAATCGAGTCCAAGAAGCAAAAAGAAAAAAGAATGAAAGAAAGTGAAGAGAGCCTAAAGAACTTATAGGACTCTATTAAACAATCAATATATGCATTATATGAATCACAGAAGGAGAAGAGAATGTGAAAGGGGCAGAGAGCTTATCTGAAGAAATAATGGCTGAAACTTCCCAAATCTGAGGAAAGCAATGGACATACAGTCTCAAGAAGCTGAAAGAACTCCAACCAGAGTAAATTAAAAGAAAACCACACCAAGATTCATTATAATCAAACTGTCTAAATTTGAAGACAAACAGAATATTGAAGCAGCAAGAGAAATGCAATTCGTCATGTACAAGTGAAATTCCACAAGTGGATTTCTTAGTAGAAATGTTGAAAACTAGAAAGGAGTGGGACGATATATATATTTTTTAAATTATTTTATTGAGGTCATATTGGCTTACAACTTTGTGTAAATTTTGCGTGTATATTATTATATATCAGTTTCTGTATAGAATGCATTGTGTTTGCCACCAATAGTGTAGTTTTTATCTGTCACCATATATGTGTGCCACTTTACCCCTTTTGCCCCCACCCCTTCTCTTCTGATAACCGCTAATCTGTTCTCCTTGTCCACGTGTTTGTTTATCTTCCACATACAAGTGAAATCATGTGGTGTTTGTCTTTCTCTGTCTGGCTTATTTCACTTAGCATAATACCCTCAAGGTCCATCTATGTTATAACAAATGGCACAATTTTCTCTTTTTTTATGGCGTAGTAGTTTTTCATTGTATATACATAACACATCTTTATCCATTGATGGGCACTTTGGTTGCTTCCATGTCTTGGCTATTGTGAATAATGCTGCGATGAATGTAAGGATGCATAAATCTCTTTGATTTGTTGATTTCATGTTCTTTGGATAAATACTCAGTAGTGAGATAGCTAGATCATATAGTATTTCTATTTTTAATTTTTTGAGATATCTCCATACTGTTTTCAACAGTGGCTGGACCACTTTGCTTTTTCACCAGCAGTGTATGAGGATTACCTTTTCTCAACAAATTCTCCAACATTTATTTCTTCTCTTGTAAATTATAGCCATTCTGGTGGGTGAAAGGTGATGTCTCATTGTAGTTTTAATTTGCATTTCCCTAATAATTACTGATGTTGAACATCTTTTCATGTGCCTGTTGACCATCTGTATATCTTCTTTGGAGAAATCTCTGTTCACATCCTCTGCCCATTTTTTGATCAGCTTTTTTGCTTTTTGTTATTGAGCTGTATGAGTTCTGTATAAAATTTGGAGATTAACCCCTTGCCAGATACATGATTTGCAAATGTTTTCTCCGAGTTAGTGGCTTGTGTTTTGTTTTGTTCATGGTTTTCTTTGCCTTGCAGAAGATTTTTAGCATGGTGTGGTCCCATTTGTTTATTTTTTTCTTTTGTTTCCCTTGCCTAAGTAGACACAGTATTCAAAAATATGCTAAGACCAATGTTAAAGAGTGTACTGTCTACATTTTCTTCTAAGAGTTTTATGGTTTCAGGTTTTAACATTCAAGTCTTTAATCAATTTTGAGTTAAGTTTTGTATATGGTGTAAGATAATGGTCTACTTTCATCCTTTTGCACGTGGCTGTCCAATTTTCCCAACACCATTTATTGAAGAGACTTTCCTTTCTCCATTGTATGTTCTTGTCTCCTTTGTTGAATATTAGCTGTCCATAGATGTTTGGCTTTATTTCTGGGCTTTCAATTCTGTCCCATTGATCTGTGTGTCTGTTTTTCTGCCAGTACTATGCTGTTTTGATTACTATAGCTTTGTAGTATATTGTGATGTCAGCGATTGTGATACTGCAGCTTTGTTTGCTTTTCCCAGGATTGCTTTGGCTACTTGATATCTTTTGTTGTTCCATATCAATTTTAGGATTGTTTATTCTATTTCCATAAAGAATGTCACTAAGATTCTGATTGGTATTGCATTGAATCTGTAGATTGCTCTAGGTAATATGGACATTTTAACTATCTTTGTTCCAATCTATGAGCATAGAATATCTTTCCATTTCTTTATGTCTTCTTCAATTTCTTCCAATAGTGTCTTGTAGTTTTCAGCGTATAAGTCTTTCACCTCCTTGGTTAAATTTATTCCTAGATATTTTATTCTTTTTGTTGCAATTATAAATTTGATTGTATTCTTGACTTCTCTTTCTGTAAGTTTCTTATTAGTGCACAGAAATTCAACTGATTTTTATATGTTGACTATGCACCCTGCAACATTGCTGTAGTTATTGATTATTTCTAATAGTTTTCTGGTGGATTCTTTAGAGTTTTCTATATATACATTCATGTCGTCCACAAACAGTAAGAGTTTTACCTCTTCCTTTCCAACTTGCATACTTTTTCTTTCTTTTTTCTTGGCTAATCACTCTGACTAGAACTTCCAGCACTATATCAAATAAGAGTGGTGATAGTGGTCATCCTTGCTTATTCCTGTTCTCAGAAGAATGGGTTTCAGTTTTTCACCATCAAGTATGATATTGGCTGTGAGTTTGTCATATATGGCCTTTGTTACATTGAAGTACTTTCCTTGTATACCCATTTTATTGAGAGTTTTTATCATAAATGGATGTTGACTCTTGTCAAATGATTTCTCTACATCTATTGAGATGATTATGTGATTTTTATTCCTGATTTTGTTAATATGGTATATTACATTGATTGATTTGCTGATGTTGAACCATCCCTGTATCCCTGGAATAAATCCCACTTGATCACGGTGTATGACCCTTTAATGCATTGTTGTATTCCATTTGCTAATATTTTGTTGAGGATTTTTGCTGCTATGTTCATCACCACTATTGGCCTGTAATTTTCCTTTTCTGTGTTGTCCTTGCCTGGTTTGTTATTAGTGTAAAGTTGACCTCACAAAATGAGTTAGGAAGTGTCCCATCCTCTTCAATTTTTCTGAACAATTTGAGAAGAATAGGAATTAAATCTATGAGTGTTTGGTCTACCAAACATTCACCAGGGAAACTGTCTGGTCCTGGACTTCTGTTTTTGGGGAAGTTTTTGATAACTGTTTCAATTTCTTTGCTTGTGATTGATCTATGCAGATCCTCTATTTTCTCTTGATTCAGTTTTGGGAGGTTGTATGACTCTAAGAATTTATTCATTTCTTATAGGTCATCAAGTTTGTTGGTGTTTAGTTTTTCATAGTATTCTCTTATAGTCCCCTGCATTTCTGGGGTGCCTGTTGTAATTTCTCCTCTTTCATTGCTGATTGTATTTATTTGAACCTTTTCTCTTTTTTCTTAGTGAGTCTGGCTAAGGGTTTGTCAATTTTGTTTATCTCCTCAAAGAACCAGTGCTTAGTTTCATTGATACTTTCTACTGTTTTCTTAGTCTCTATTTCATTTATTTCTGCTCTAATTGTTATTATTTCCCTCCTTATGCTAACTTTGGGCTGTTTCTTCTTCTTTTCCTAGTTCTGTTAGGTATAATATAAGCTTGTTTATTTGAGATTTTTTTCTTGTATCTTTAGGTAGGCCTGCACTACTACAAATTTCCCTCTTAGTACTGTTTTTGCTGCATCCCATAAGTTTTGGTATGTTGTGTTTTCCTTTTCACTTTTCTACTATTTTCTTTTTGTTTTTTTGCTGAGCAAGATTAGCCCTGGGCTAACATCTGTTTCCGATCTTCTTTTTCTTTTTGCTTGAGAAAGATTAGCCCTGAGTAACATCTGTGCCAATCTTCTTCCACTTTATATCTGGGTCACCAACACAACATGGTTGACATGTGGTGTAGGTCAATGCCTGGGATCTGAATCTGTGAACCTCGGCTGCTGAAGTTGAGCCTGATGAACCCATCCACTATGCCATGGGGCTAGCCTCTCCAAGTATTTTTTGATTTCTTCATTGATCCAATAGTTGTTCAATAGCATGTTGTCTAGTCTCCATCATTTTTGACTGTCCAAGCTTTTTTCTTGCAGTTGATTTCTAGCTTCATAGAATTGCAGTCAGAAAAATGCTTGATATGATTTTAAGCTTCTCAAATTTATTGAGGCTTGCCTTATTACACATCATATGGTCTATCTTTGAGAATGTTCCATGATCACTTGAGAAGAATGTGTATTCTGCTGTTTTGGGAGGGAAAGTTCTACATATATCTGTTAAGTCCATCTGGTCTAGTGTGTTATTTGTGGTCACTGTTTCATTGTTGGCTTTCTGTCTGGATGATCTCTCCGTTGATGTGAGTGGGGTGTTGAGGTCCCCTACTTTTATTGTGTTGCTATCAATTTTCCCTTTAGTTCCATTAATAGTTACTTTATGTATTTTGGTGCTCCTGTGTTGGGGGCATATATAGTAATAAGTATTATGTCTTCTTGGTAGAATGTCACTTTTATCATCATATTCTGCCCACCTTTGTCTCTCATTCTCTTTTTTTATCTTGAATCTGCTTTGTCTAATATAAGTATGGTTGTACCTGCTTTCTTTTCCTTGCCATTTGCTTGGAATATCATCTTCCATCCATTTGCTCTGAGCCTATATTTGTCTTTAGGTCTGAGATATGTTTCCCAGAGCCAACATATTGTTCTGTCTTGTTTTTTAATCCATGCAGCCACTCTATGTCTTTTGATTTGTGAGTTCAATCCATTTACTTTTAGTGTGATTATTGATATATGACAGCCTAATACAGCCATTTTATCTTTTGTTTTCTGTTTGTTCTATATTTCTATTATTTTTTCCTTTGTATTTCTGTTGCCATTTCCATTTGGTTGTTTTCTGTGATGCTTTTCTCTTTATTTATGATTTGTGACTCTGCTCTGATTTTTTTGTTTAGTGGTTTCCATGTGGTTTGTAGAAAAGATCTCATAGACAAAATAGTCCTTTTTCTGAAAGACTCATCTCCATTAGCCTATGCTGGTTCCATCACCTTTTTCTTCTCCTTCCAAGCTTTTCTTGTCACAAATTGTTTTTGTGTTGTGATTTTGTGACCAAATTGAAGTGTTAATACTTATCTTTGACGTTTTCTCTCCTTTATCTTTTCTGTTATAGTTAAGAGTTTGCTAACTTATTCTAACATAGAACTGCAATTTACTGATTTTGTCTATTTATCTCATTTCTCAAAGCTTTTAAACCTTAATCTTTTTGTTTGATGTTGAAAGGATTGCTTCAACACTTCTTGTAGGGCAGGTCTAGTGGTAATGAGATCCTTCAGCTTTTGTTTGTCTGGGAAAGCTTTTATTTCTCCATCATAACTGAATGATAATTTTTATGGATAGAGTATTCTTGTCTGATAGTATTTGTCTTTCAGTATTTTGACTGTATCATCCCACTCTCTCCTAACCTGTAAGGGTTTTGCTGAGAAATCCACTGAAGCCTGATGGGGGTTCCTTTGTAGGTTATTTTTTTCTGTCTTGCTGCCTTAATATTTTTTCTTTGTCATTGAGTTTTGGCAGTTTTAATTTTATATGTGTTCATCTTTTTGGATTGATGTAATTGGGAGTTCTATTAGCTTCATGTACTGGCATATCCATTTCTTTCCCCAGGTTTGGGAAGGTCTCAGCTATTATTTCTTTGAAGGAGCTATCTGCTCATTTCCACCCCCCTTCTCCCTCTGGGATACTTATAATCCTTATGTTACTGTAATTAATTGAGTCAGATGTTTCTTGTAGAGTTTCTTCATTTAAAAAAAATCTTATTTCTCTCTCCTCCTCCACTTCAATCATTTGTATGTTTCTATCTTCAAGCTCACTAATTCTCTGCTCCATAAGGTCTGCTCTATTTTTTATGCTTTCTGTATCATTTTTTATCTCATTAATTGTGTTCTTCATATCCAGAATTTCTGTTTGGTTCTTTTATAGAGCTCCAATGTCTTTGGTGAACTATTCCTGCTATTCATTAATTTTATTCCTGGCTCATTGAATTCATTGAGTTTTCTTGTAATTTATTAAGTTTGTTTCTGACAGCTATTTTGAATTCTCTGTCAGTTAGAGTGTAATCTTCTGTGACTTCAGGTTTGGTTTCTTTACAGTTGTAATTTTCCTTCTATTCTGCTGTATTACTGTAGTCCTTCATGGTGTTTGATGACTTGAGCCTTTGCTTGCACATTTGTGGCAATAATGACATTCTCTTATTTCAGTACAGCTTTGGTTACTTTGTTTCTGGTTAACTTGGTCTTGTGTTCTTCCACTGGTTCTTTGTGGGTCTGGATGCTTTTGTCCCAGGCACCACCTATGTTGCTGTTTCTCTGTTCTCTGGGGTGCTGCTTGCACTGCTGTCAGGGATGCTGGTTTCGAGGGTGTTGCTGTTGCTGTTAGGTGCTTTGGTCCTGGGTACTTGTATACAGACCCTGCTGCTAGTGGAATTGGCGTTGGGGGTGCCACCATTGGGGATTGAATGTTCACACCCTGTTTACTCACATTTGTGTTGGTCAGGCCACTGCCGCTGCTGCTGCTCCACTGACCATCATGGGGCAGGTCAGCCACTGTGCTGGAGCCACCACGCTGGGGGCTTTTGTGCATGCACAGAGCTGCCACCTGTTGTCACCACCCCTTAGGCATTCACACCTACATGTTCAGGGTCACTGCTGGTCACTGCCACCACTACCATGGGGGCATTCGTGCATATGTAGGGCCAATTCTTGTTGCTGCCACCTCCCCTCTGGTATTCCCACATGTGTGAGGCTGCCACCACTCCATGGGCATTTGAGCACATGGATCCAGGCCACCCTTGCCCCCACTCAGTCGCATGGGCCCCTACATGAGGATATGTGCCCTGTATTGCTGATGCCAGAGGTGGGGGAGTGGGCTGCTCCTCTAGTTCCACTGCTTCCCTGGGGTTCAGTCCACCCACCTTCAGGTGTATAGCTGCCTGGATCTCTTATGGTGTCCTCTTGTTCTGTGTAGGGAATCCTATGTTGGTCAATGGATATCTTTGTTTGTAATTTAGAGGAGGGAGACAAATGAAACCTGTCACTGGGTCATGATGCTGACATCACTCCCCAAGATGACATATTCAAAGTGTTGAAAAAAAAAGCTAACAACAAAGAATACTGTACCTGATAAAACTTTCAAAAATGAAGAATAAATTAAGATTTCCCAGATAAACAAAAACAGAGGAAGTGAATTACTACTAGACCTGCTCTACAAGAAATGCTATTGTGATTCCTTCATGTTGAATTGAATGAACAGTAGAGAGCAACACAAAAACTAGTTGAAAATATAAAGTTCTCTGGTAAAGGTAGATATATGGAGAAATATAGAAACATGTAGTATTGTAATTTTGATGGATAGAATCTAATTGAAAAGAAGTATTAAAATGCTATAAATGTACGTTAAAGGGTATATAATATATAAAGGTGTAATTTGTGACATTTATAACATAAAGTGGGGTGGGCTGTAAAAGTGTTAGAATTTTTTTATATGATTGAAGATAAATTATCAGGTTAAAATAGAATGCTCTAATTTTACCGTGTTCTATTTAATTGCAATGGTAACCACAAAGAAAGTATCTATAGAATATACACAAAAGGAAGTGAAAAGGGAATCAAGTATATTATTCCAAAAATCAAATAATGAAACACAGAGGAATGCAGTAAGAGAGGAAAGGAGGGCCAAAAAAGCTACAAGACACACAGGAAACATTATTTTTCTTTCCCAAAGCCCAAGTATATAGTTGTATATTCTAGTTGTAGGTCCTTCTAGTTCTTCTATGTGAGCTGCCACCACAGCATGGCTACTGACAGATAAGTGGTGTGGTTCCATGGCCTGGAACCAAATCCAGGTTACTGAAGTGGAGAGTACCCGAGTTTAACCACTAGGCTGTCAAGGCTGTTTCAGAAACATGGTTTTTTTTTTTTTTGCTGAGGAAGATTGGCCCTGAGCTAACATCTGTTGCCCATCTTCCTCTTTTTGCTTGAGGAAGATTGTTGCTGAGCTAACATCTATGCCAATCTTCCTCTATTTTGTCTGTGGGATGCAGCTACAGCATGGCTTGATGAGTGGTGTGTATGTCTCTGCCCAGGATCCAAACCTGAGAACCCTGGACCACTGAAGTGGAGCACAAGAACTTAATCATTATGCCACTGGGCCAGCCCCAGAAAACATTTTTTTAAAAAATGGCCATAGTAAATTCTCCCTTATCAGTAATTACTTTAAATGCAAGTGGATTAAACTCCACAATCAAAAGATAGATTGGCCAAAAGGAAGAAAAAAACAGAATCCAACAGTATTCTGCCCACAAGAGATGAACTTTAGATCTAAGAACACACATAGGCTGAACATGATAGTTTGGAAAAAGGTGTTCCATCCAAATGGTAACCAAAAGAGAGGAGGGGTGGTTATATTAATATCAGACAAACTAAACTTTAAACAAAAAACTGTAATAAGAGACAAAGAATGACATTATATGATGACAAGAGGATCAATTCACCAAGAAGATATAGTAATCATAAATATTTATGCACCAAACCTCAAAACTCCTAAATATATGAAGCGTACTGACAGAATTGAAGGGAGAAATATATAGCAACATAGTGACAGTAGGAGACTTCAATATCTCACTTTCCATAATTGATAGAACAACCAGACAGAATATCAATAAGGAAGTGGAGGGCTTGAACAATACGGTAGACCAATTAGACCTAACAGACATATACAGACCATTCCACTCAAGAACAGCAGAATAAGCTATCTTCTCCAGTAAACATGGAGCATTCTCCTTGATAGACATATGTTGAGCCACACAAAAAAATTCCTTGAAAAAATCATTAGGGGCCCACCTGGTGGTGTAGTGGTTAAGTTTGCGTGGTCCACTTCAGTGGCCTGGGGTTCACTGGTTCAGATCCTGGGTGAGGACCTACACACCACTCATCAAGTCATGCTGTGGTGCCATCCCACAGAGAAGAACTAGAAGGACTTAAAACTAGGATATAGAACTATGTACTCGGGCTTCGGCGAGAAAAAAAAAGAGGAAGTTTGGCAACAGAGGTTAGCTCAGGGCCAATCTTCCTCACCAAAAAAAAATCACTAAGGTTGAAATCATAGAAAGTATCTATTTTGACCACAATAGAATGAAACTAGAAATCAACAGCACAAGGAAAAGTGGAAAATCCACTAATATGTGAAAATTAAGAAACACAGTCTTAAAGAACCAAAGGATCCAATAACTCACAAGGGAAATTAGAAAATACCTTAATACAAATGAAAGTAGAAACACAACGTACAAAAAATTACGGGATGCACCAAAAACATTGCTAAGAGGGAGTTTTAGAGCTATAAATGCATCCATTAAAAAAGAAGAAATATCTCAAATCAGCAACATAACTTTACACCTCAAGAAATTGGAAAACGAAGAACAAACTGAACCCCAAACTAACAGAAGAAATAATAAAGATTAGAACTAGGGTAAATGAAATAGAGAAGAGAAAAACAATAGGAAAAAATCAATGAAATTGAGTAGTTTTTTAAAAATATAAACAAAATTGACAAACTCTCAGCTGGAATAAATAGGAAAAAAAAGAAGACTCACATAACTAAAATTAGAAATGAAAGGGGGATTGCAATTGATGCAGCAGAAATAAAAAAGAATTATAAGAGAAAACTATGAACAGTATTATGCCAACAAATTGGATAACCTATAAGAAATGGATAAATTCCTGTAAACACACAACTTATCAAGAGTGAATCATGAAGAAATAGAAAATCTGAACAGAGCAAGTTAGTAAGGAGATTGCCTGGAGAACCAAGCCTCTACTATTCTATCCCATCAAGGCTTAAAAGATCAAGCACTCCTACTTCAGAACTTCCATTCTTTTCCCAATGCACAAGACTGATCTAAGTAGCAGGAGACAAACAAATTGTAAATGGTTTACAATGTTCAATTTGACACATTGTCATAATAACAGCTGAATGTGAAACATGTTCTGAAGAGCAGGGGATGTTTTGGCTTTTAAATAAAATATTTCAGCATCCTTTCTTGAAATTCACTATAATTTCCACATCCTCTCTGTTCCATTCCTGGAATCACCAACCAAAACCCTCAACATTAGTCTGGGGCATTCTTGGGGTAGACGGCAGGTGGAGGCACTAGTGAGAGTTTCACTGCTCTGTAAGGAGATCAGGGGAAAGAAGCTAACTCTCAGTCTTACATGGTGAATTAAAAAGTGCATGAGCCCTGTCAGTGACCGCAAATCAAAGGAGCAGTGATTGACTTATGCTGACCAAGTGCATATGAATTCATTATTTAGTTAAGAGTACAATCATAATTTGCGGAAAATTTCTTTGGAATTCACTTGCCATTCTCTTTCTAGTACTATTGACCAATTCCAAGTTTAACTGCTCAAAGTGTTTCTTGTTAGGAAAGTCTTTTATCTTTGTATCATGTTTCACAACGTAACTTTACAAGCCTAAACTTGAATCCATGGAGTTGAGTGGCAAGAGATTATGTTTTTCATCCCACTGCCTATGACATTCTGTGCACTATCTCATTTCTTATGCATGAAGCAGGCCTTTATGGCTGCCGACAACTTAAATTCAACCTGTTGCCTTTGTTCAGCAGTAGTAGGTAAAACACTCCTTGTGCCTGCAATTTATTTTCTTATCATATATGTTACAAATTCTCAAAATGATTAACTTCACTACAGGCACAGAGATTGAACTGAATGGAGATAGAAAATGGAGAATACAAATAGAAAAAATTGATTAAAATATCAAAAAAGGTATTCTTAAAACCAAGTGTTCATGAGAAGCTAAAAGGAAACATAAAAGAAAATGATGAATAGAACTTTTTCTATGAAACGTAGCACTTATTCACATCAAGAGAAAGATCAGGAACTTGAAGGGGAGCAATGTTATATGGAGAGTAGTGCCATTCTTACTCAGTGCTGAAACTTTCCTTGGCCCCTTGGGTAGATTTAATTGTTCCCTCTTTTGTTTACCATAACATTTCTTTCATCCTATTCCTCATGTTAGGAGAAGCTAAAATATCCACTTTTCCCCTCACTTTCCTACTATATATCAAGATCCCCAATACTCTTCTCTAGCTCCAGTGCTGGGTGCAGATCCTGGTACATAGTGTATATCATAAATATTCTATGAAAGAGTGAATTAATGGCAGGAAGAAGTAACATAGGGGCTTTCTGAAATATGAGGTACACAATCTACTGAGAACTTCGGAGATGGCTCATGGCCCAAAGGGAGAAAACAGCCATGCCTTGATACTAATTCATTCTGCTTCATTTCCTCACATTTTTAAGCACCAATGACAACACAGTCCCTGACTTCTTGAAACTTAGGGAATAATAGTAATGATAAATGATAATTGTTGAGTGCCTACTATATGCTGAGCACTGTGTTAGAAACTTTGAATACACCAGGTGGTAACACAGACACAGTATCAGCCTTCATGAAGCTTACATCATGGTTTCGAAGTCAAACACCAGTGCAGTTGTCCAAAATAGAACTCCTATTCTCTACCCTCACTCCAAGCCTTCTCCATCTATGTGTTACATGATTGTATGATGTCTATAAGTTAAAATAAACCATTTGCTCAGAAGTCCTGGTACTCAGAAGAAGAATGAAAACAAACAAAAACCCACATAATTTTATGGTCTATTGTATCAATTGCTTTAGTCACAGACCACCAAGATAGAAGGCTTGTGGATCTGACATTTGGTCCAGTTTCTGCTTCTGGTTAGCTGTGTAATGTTAAATAAATTAACCTACCCTCTTTGTATGTGAGTTTCCTCATCTGGTTAATGTGAGGATTAGCCTAGATGATGTCTGTAAGGGTTCGGGCAGCTTAAACATCCCACCATTTTATGAATTGCAATCAATAGTGACCTTTGAAAGTGGAGAAAACCCAGTGACTACATCCTCATTTCTTTTTGTGGACTCAGAATTATTCCAACATGGCAGGAAATAGGCTGAAATTTGTACATGTGGTTGGCTCATTATAATGTAAATATGTTCAACTAGATATATACAATTACTAACATTACAGCAGAACCTCACCTAGATTTAAGAGTAATCTTTATAAAATAGAATACCTTGCCTATGTCACTTTCTTGATTCATAACCTTCACTTACAGAATACAATACATGTCTTAGGTTCTTCAATCTTTCTGTGAGTTCCCCTCTAATGTTCTTCCTCTGTCCCACTACTAACAGCTATTGCATAATAATTTAGAAGAACTCGCCTCCAATAAAATCTCTAGTGTAGGTACCACTTTTCAATACAGTCCTTTTCCTCTTATTTCAGTTTATTTCAATTGATACACTTAAGTTTTCTGTTTCTTGAAAATATTTGTATGACAGATTTTTCTTTCTAAAGGCATCATCTATTTCATCAAGACTTTCAACTTTATTAGCATAAAGTTTTATATAGCTACTTGTCATAATTCTATAACCTCTGTTATCTGTGGTTATATCTCTTTTTACATTTATAAATTTTTATATATGTGTTTTCTCTCCCTTTTCCCTTGATCAGCCTTGCCAAATGTTTCTCTCTTTATCGATATTTTCACATATCTATTCTATGCTTTCATATTTTCAAATTCCTTAATTTTCTATTTTATCTTTATTAATTTATTCTTCCTTCAATAATTGGCACTTGTTTTTCTGATTATTGCTTTTTATGCTTAGCTCATGCAGCTCATTTTAAAAGTTTCCTTAATAGTGAAATCAATTGAGGTTAATTATATTTTATTGCACACTGTGAAGATTTATTGTTAGGCCAGTTATGTTTTAGTGAACACCGCTATAGCCACATCTTAAAGGTTTGACACTTACTTTTCTCCTTGGATTTACTTTTAGAATCGTCTATAACTGAGGTTATCCTTTCCTTTTTGACCTACAAAATGGTTTTGTAAAAATTTTTTGTCTAAGTATTTTGCTATTTTATTTTAATTAATGTTATTTTTAAATTTAAATGTATTATGATCCAAAATTTTGGCCTTTATTCTTTAGAATTTATGAAATTTCTGTCTGGTATAATACACAACCGCTCGTTAACCTGATATATGTATACCAGAAAAGAATATTACAATTAGATGGATAAATGGATAAATACATATATGCACAAAACTTCCCATTAATTGAGTTATTTGCATTCACTACATGCATATCTTTTGTATTTATCTATTTGATTTATCAAAGACAAAGCACGTTGTGCGACACGCTCCAAGTGCAATTGTATTTTGTTGCTTTTTACCATCTGCAAAAACTTTTGTTTTATATTTTGATATAATATTATTCAGTACATGAATAATTATTATTGGAATGCCTTTATTGTTCTATGTGACTTTTAAATATATAACAAGCATCTTATTCCCATTGAATGTTTTTAAGCTTGTATTCAACTTTATCTTTCAGTAATATTAAAATATCTGTTTTCATTATTTTGTGAGTTCCACATTATCTTTGTCTAGATATTTGTTTTTATCCTTTCTGTGAAATCTATGTTTAGGTGCTTCTCATTGTGCTAGTTTAGATAGGCTGTTTTTTACAAACTCAAAAATCAGTTTCTCAACAAAAATTCCTCATTTCTAACACATTCCCTTGACCAGAGCTACTATTCACAAGGTTTCATTTAGATGCAAGTGGAGGGGCTGAGAAATGTAATTTTCCCATGTTGCCAGGTAGATGGCATTGTTTCTGCCATAGTCTGCCCTTCTGGTTACCAAATATCCGTTTCACTCTCCTTCCCATAAAATTAAAAATGTTCACCTGCTCCCTAATTTGGATAAACCAAAGTCTCATCCATGTACTGAATCCAACTCAAATTTCAGAATCGCCAGGTGATGCAGAGTACTCTCCCTTAGGACTAGATGTGGTTGCTTTGGATTTGGTGACCTATGAGCTAAAGAAGACATATATATCCACCATCACCACACAAGTAAAAGGAAACTGGGGAAATGGAAGGAAAGGGGCAAGAGGAGAAGAGGAGGAGAAGGGAAAAGGTGAGGAAGGAAGGACTTTCCATTCAGAAAAAGGAATAAAAGGATACGTACCCATCAGTCACTAGCACATATCAAGCCTGAAATCCTGAAAATCAAGCATTATGAGGGCCTTCTACCTTGTGGGTGGGAGAAGTGTCTTGATTAAGGCCCAATTCTACTCAATGGGAGGGAATCATTGTTGATTATCCCTGAGTCTGGGCTCTGCCTTCTAGAAAGTTCTTATTTTACATTATTTTCTTTGGTCCTATCTGAAATACGTGAGAATGTGCCCTCCATAGTGGCTCCACAGCAGCTCCACCATACTACAGATACTGAAAGATGAGACTGCAAGTTCTTTTAACTCTCAAATTATCAGAGGCTTTGAAGGATTTTGATCTATTTGCTTCAAGTCAATTCCATGCACCAGTAACCACACCAACAAGCATGTCCTAGCTATAACTCTCAAGTTTCATTTATTTTGCTTCCTTACACATAAAACACATAAAGCACACTCTCTCTCCATAATAGTGGCTATCTTGGGGCTATCTGTAAAATAGGTGGGGAACCATTAACGTACGTTTAATCTGATCATTGTCCTGAATCACTTTCTTCATCTGAGAAATACTACTGAAATCTTATCCTCGCAACATCTTTTTCATTCCCAACTCTTAAAATACTGGGTCTGGGAAACTGGACTTTTCTAAACCTGCAAAGCCTCCAGTTCCTTAACTCTTCCTATTTCCTTTCATTTCTGCTTGCAAACTGACTAGATTCTGAGATCATCTCTTTCTTATGTTATCTTGCCAAAGTTTTGCAGGCAATAACCACCAGCACACACTATGAAGTTTCTGTTTTTCAACCTTTTCCTCTTGGACAGCTGGCTAAGTATACATCTGATTAGACCTCCAACTTATTGTAGGTAATGATTTATTAAAAGATTCACATTCCATATCATAAATTGTCACCTTTCTAGCCTCTTTTATCTGTTACCTTGCTACCTGGCACCCAGTTGTTAAAAGAAAGACATATATTTTAGGTTTTTGTTACAGCAGGGCTCCACTTCAAGATAGCCATTTATGTATTAGTAGGCTAGGTTTTACAATGGTAACAAACAAGTGTAACATACTTGCTCATGCAAAATCCACTGAAAATGCTCCTGATTGAGTGCTTATCCTCCAACTACTGATTCAGGAATATAGGCACCTTGCAAATTGAAACTATTTTTTACTTTTTTCCTTGGAAGTAACAAATCCATTTTAATGTTACTTCTGTCATCCTGTTTGATGGCTTATGGTTTTTTATGGCTTGCTTGCTGTTGATGGTTTTTCCTGTTTTATTTTATTATATAAAATGCCTTTCTCAGTTTATTTGGAAGGTATACACCTTGTTTTCATTCAAGAGGTTATCTTTAATATTGAAATATATATTTGAACTTAATTATAATCATTATGTTTAACAATGAAACCATATCTATCATATCCTATCTGATGAGAGATTTATTCTTTGGCAATTTCTATTTATTCACTATGAAATTTTATATTTAGATTATTACTTAATCGTTATAGAAGTATTTTATAAAATCTATCTTTTATTTTAAGATGTATTTTTAGCATAGCTTCAGGTTTTATTACCATACTTAAATTATTTAAACTTAAGTCTATATTTTAACTGACTTTACTGCTTACAACAGGTCTTTTATTCTATAAACAACTCATCTTGAGTTCTTTGCTTTGATTATTTCCTGAGGAAACTGGAGCAGCTCTTCAAGTTCTAGCAACTTGAGAGGAGAAGTGTAGTTCTGGGAACCACGTCGGTGGCATTCTCTATGAACTCTTGGCTATCTGAGAAAGTGTTATTGTTGCTAAGTTCCCATAAGTGCCACTTTAGCTGTGTTTATAATTTCTCATTCACAAAATTTTTCCTCTCAGCCTTCTGTAGAACTAGTTCCTCTAATGTTTAAAAAATACAGAAAAGAAAAGAAAAGAAAGAACTGAATTTGATCACTTGCCATCAACTTGTTTTTTCTACTAAACTGCTGTAGGGAAAAAAAAAACCTCTCAAATTCAAGGATTTTTCCAAAATAAATGAAAATCTTGGTTTCTTTTCATTATTTGCCTATTGCATGTTATACACATTTATTAATCATAATTGGGTCTTTTTCACCTCAGGAAGATTTCCTTCAATACTTTTATGATTGTTGATTTCATTAATAATTTTAATATTTGCTCTGCCTTCTGGGTTTCAGATTATGTTTAATTTGGATTTCCACAATCTGTTATCTGTGTTTTTTAGAAGACAGTTCGTAATTTTAATGTCTTCATTCTTTTCTTCAGAGGTCTGGGAAATCATAATAAATTTGTATTCTACTTCAGCGATTTGATTATGCATCAATCTGGTTTATGCTTCCCCTGTGGTATATTTTTGACAATTTTGAGTTTTCATTTCTGTAAAATTGTTCCTAATGTACATTTTCCCCTTGTGGTTCGTTATTCTTAGTTCATAGATGTAGTGTACTCTGAGCTATTGTTAAGACTACAAAATATATTTTTACTTTGGATTTTTAATACTTCAAATTTTCTGTTTATAAAAATTACAGAATCTTACAGAAAAAGTGCTTAGATATGTTCCTGTCAGTACCATGAATTTTGTGTGTATCCTATTAGTTATAGTTTTACTGAATATAGAGTTGTGTATTATATATTTTATAAAAATTGCACAAATGCTTTACTTTTTGTTTTATTTTGTACTTGAACTTCTCTATCTGTAGTATGTTTTTGAAACTTATCTATGTTGTTATAATTGTTATTCCGTGTATTTGTCCATTTATCTGCTGTTGGACATGCATGCCACTTTGTGCTATAATAATACTGTGGTAAATATTTTTATACATATCTTCTGGTACACATGCGCAAGAAGTCCTCAAGGGTATATATCAAAAAATAAAGGGGCTGGCCTGGTGGCGCAGCGGTGAAGTTCGCACATTCCTCATCTCAGCGGCCTGGGGTTCACCGGTTAGGATCCTGGGTGTGGACATGGCACCGCTTGGCACACCATGCTGTGGTAGGCATCCCATATACGTAGTAGAGGAAGATGGACGCGGATGTTAGCTCAGGGCCAGGCTTCCTCAGCAAAAGGAGGAGGACTGGCAGTAGTTAGCTCAGGGCTAATCTTCCTCAAAAAAAAAATAATAATAATATAAAATTCCTGGGTGTTAGAGTATACACTTTTTCAAACTAATATTTTTTTCCAAACAGCTCTCCCAGGTGGTAGTACTACTTTTATATTCCCACGAAGATTATACGAATTCCTTTTTCACCACGTGCTCAGCATTCCTCAGTAATATTACACTTTTTTAAAAAAAATTCCCCCACATGAGTGAACTCATACAGTATTTGTCTTTCTCTGTCTGGCTTATTTCACTTAACATCATACCCTTAAGGTCCATCCATGCTGTGTGCACGATCCAGTCTATACAGAATTGATAAATAATAATGTACACCTGATATTACACAATGTTATAAACCAATATGATCTCAATAAAATAATTGAAGAAAATGTAAACAATGTTTAACCTCACTGGTAACAAAAGAAATATAACAAAAAAATTTCCATATTTGGAATAGGATAGGGCAATTTCGTTTTTTCAATGTTCATTATCAATCAGGTGTCTTCATCTCTGAATTCAATTTTATATTATTTACCCATTTTTAGGTTTTTTTCTTAGTGATGTATAGAACAGTTTTAAATATACTTAATATTAACAGTATAATTGTTATATGTATTCAAAATATATTTTTGGCATTTAAGTTGCTTACAGCTTTTTATAGATGTTCCTTTGCAAGTTGAGGAAGGTCCCATTTATTTCTATTTATCTGACAATTTTTATCATTGATGGGTGTGGATTTTTTCAAATTGATTTTCTGTAGGAGTTGATATGATCATATGATGGTTTTTAATGTGTTGATGTAGTGGGTTACATTGATCAGTCTTTGAATATTGAACCAGCATTGCATAACTGGAATAAATCCCACTTTGTCAGCATGTATAATTCTTTTTACGCATTGCTGGATTCAATTTGCTAATATTTTGCCAAATATTTGTACATCTATGTTATTGAGAGAAATTGGTTTGTAGATCTTCTTTCTTCTAATTCTTTAATCTAGTTTTAGTATTAGGGTAATTTTGGCCTCATAGAATGAGTTAGGAAGAACTCACACTTCTATTATTTGGGAGAGATTGTAGACAACTGATGCCATTTCTTCCTTAAAGATTTGGTAGAATTCACCAATGAAACTATCTTTGCCTGGCACTTACTTTTTGGGAAAGTCATTAATCATTGACTCCATTTCTTTAATAAATATAAGCCTATTCAGATGATCTCTTTCTCCTTTTGTGAGTTTGCTAATTTGTATCTATCAAGGAATTGGTCCATTTCACCTAGGTTATAAAATTTGTGGCCTTACAGTTGTTCTTTATTATTTTTTTGTTTATTATCCTTTTGATCACCAAAGGGTCAATAATGATGCCCTCTCTTTCATTCCAAACATTGGTGATTTGTGTCTTCTCTCTTCTTTTTATGATTAGCCTCGTTATAGGTTTATTGACTTTATTGATCTTTTCAAAGAACCAGCATTTTGTTTTGTTGATTTTCTCTATTATTTTGTTCCTTTTCAATTTTATTGATTTCTGCCTTTTTATTATTTATTTTATTCTGGCCTGCTTTAGGGTTTAATTGCTCTTCTTTCTCTAGTTTCCTAAGGTGGAAAGTTGGATTCTTGATTTTAGATCTTTTGTCTTTCCTAACATATCTATTTAATGCTGTAAATTTTTCTCTATGTACTGCTTTCTTTATATCCCAAAAATTTTGATAAAGCTGTCTTTTATTACCTCAAAATGTTTTTAAATTTCTTTTGAAAATGCTTCATTGACCATGTTTATTTCGCTCTCCAACTACTTTGTAATTTTTCAACTGAATTTCTTTTACTGACTTCTAGTTTAATTCCATTTAGGTCTGAGAGATGCTTCGTATGATTCTATTTTTTAAAATTCATCCAGCTGTCTTTTATGGCATAGAATGTGTTTTATCTCACTGAGTGTTCATGTGAGCTTGAAAAGAATGTGCATTCTGCTGTTGTTGGATGCACTACTCTATAAATGTCAATTAGACACTGTTGATTGATAGTGATGTTCACATAAATTATATCCTTACTGATTTTGTGCTGTCTGATCTATCAATTATCTATCAGTTTTTGCCTCACATATTTTGTTGTTCTTTGTCAGGTGTATGCACATTAGGGATCGTTAAATATTCTTGGACAACGGACCCTTGATCATCATGCAATGCTTCTCTTTATCCCTGTTAATTTTCCTTGTTCTGATATCTGCTTTGTCTGAAATTAATACAGTTATTCTAGCTTTCGTTAATTTAAGCATGGTATATTTTTATCTACCCCTTTACTTTTAATCTATCTTTGTCTTTATATTTAAACTGGGTTTCTTATGGACAACATATAATTAATAAGTGATTTTTTTTTTTAAACTCCGCTGTGACAATCACTGTTTTTTAATATCTGTATTTAGACCATTCACATTTAAAATGATTATTAATATAGTTGGAATAATATTTACTATGTTTGTAATTCTTTTCTATTTGTTGCCCTTTTAATATGTGCATTTAGACTAATCACACTGCTAATGCACATCAATGGCGAATTGATAGTCACAATATCCATATACTTCTTTTTAAAAATTTCTGTAGTGGTTTCCCTGGAATTTGAAATACTCATTTACAACTAATTTAAGTCCACCTTGATTAATAGTATATGGATTCATGTGTAGTGTATGGAACTTACGACAGTAATCTGAATTCCTCCCTCCCATGTCTTATAAAATTTGTTTCACTTACTCATATGCTATAGTCACACAGTATGTTGTTATCAGTATTCTTTTGAAGTTATCTATTACATCAATTAAGAATAAACAAAAAGATTTTATTTTACCTTCATTTATTCCTTCTCCAGTACTTTTCCTTTCTTTATGTAGATCCATTTCTGGCAGACCTCATTTTCCTTCTCCTCTGAAGAATTTCTTTTAAAATTTTGTCCAGAGCAAATCTACTGAGAACAATTCTCTCAGGGTTTTGTTTTTTGCTTTTTGTAAAAGAGAGTGTTTATTTCTCCTTAATTTTTTTTTAAAGATTTTATTTTTTCCTTTTTCTCCCCAAAGCCCCTCTGGTACATAGTTGTATATTCTTCATTGTGGGTCCTTCTAGTTGTGGTATGTGGGACACCACCTCAGTGTGGTTGGACGAGCTGTGCCATGTCCGCGCCCAGGATTCGAACCAACGAAACAATGGGCCGCCTGCAGCGGAGCGCGCGAACTTAACCCCTCGACCACGGGGCCAGCCCAATTTCTCCTTAATTTTTGAAGGATAATTTCAGTAGACATAGAATTCTAGGTTATGTTTATGATTTTTTCTTTCAACACTTTACATATCTGCCTCCACTCTCTTTTTGCTTGCATGGTTTCTGACAAGAAGTATGCTGTCATTCTTAAGCTTTGTCCTCTATAGATGAGGAGATTTTTTCTCTCTGACTTCTTTCAATATTTTCTCTTTGTCTTTTGTTTCCTGCAGTTTGAGTATGATTTGCCTGGGTGTAGATTACTTGATATTTATTCTGTCGATACACTTTGAGCTTCCTAAATCTGTGTTTGCTGTCTTATTCATTTTGGAAAGTTCTGAGCCATTATTACTTCAAATAATTTTTGTGCTCTTTTCTTTCTTCCTTCTCCTTCTGGTATTCTACATATATGTTACACATTTTGAAATTGTCACCACAGATCTTGGATATTCTATTGTTTTCATTCTTTTTTTCACTTTGAATTTCAGATTGGGAAGTTTCAATTGAAATATCTTCAAGCTCACTAATTGTTTCCTTGGCTGTGTCCAGGCTATCAGAGGAATTCTTTGTTTCTGTGACAGTGTTTTTGGTTTCTAGAATTTCTTTTCAATTCAGTTTTAGAGTTGCTATCTCTCTGCTTTCATTACCCCTCTGTTCTTGTATTTTATCTCCTTTTTCAGTTAGAACCCTTAACATATTAACCATGGTTATTTTAAAATCCCTCTCTTAAATTCCAACATGTGTGTCATATCTGAGTCTGGTTCTGATGTTTGCTATGGCTTTTTAAACTGTATTTTTTCTTGGCTTTTAGCATGGCTTGTAACTTTTTTGTGGAAAGCCAGACATGATATACTGGTGATAAGAACTGAGATAAATATGCCTTTAGTATAAAGTTTTATATTAACTTATCTAGCATTTGGGCTATGTTTAGTGCTTGCTACAGCTATAAGCACCAGAGCTTTTGTTTTTTTAAAGGAGCATTATTTTTTAAAGATATGCTTCTTTTGTTTTTGGTGAGGAAGACTGACCCTGAGCTAACATCTGTTGCCAATCTTCCTCTTTTTTTTTCCCTCCCCAAAGCCCCAGTACATAGTTGTATATCCTAGTTGTATATCCTTCTAGTTCTTCTATGTGGGATGCCACCACAGCATGGCTTGATGAGTAGTGTGTAGGGCCACACCCAGGATGTGAACCAATAAACCCTGGGCCATCAAAGCAGAGTGTGCAAACTTAACCACTATGCCACTGGGCTGGCCCCACCAGAGCTTTTAATTACTTCTAATGACCTTGTGTTGTCCCCTCTAATGTCCTTAAGTTTCCCCCAAGAACTCCTTCACAAATAGAATGTAAGCCTTGCATCTCTTTCAGCTGTAGCCGATTGTTATTATGCTGCAGCCTGGTTGATGTGGTGGTAAGGTATGGGAATGGGCAAGCAGTCTATACTATTTGATTAAATTTCAGTCTTTAATGAGACTGGATACCTGTGCTGCGGCATTCAGAAGTGTTTCTTAACCTTTTATTTTCTCCACTTGTGTGAGTCAGAAAGTCTAGAGGGGTCTGGAGTTGGCTAATTGCCCAGCCCCCAAGTTGGATAAGGCTCTGGTAAATTCTTTTCTGCTTCTGCACAGGCCTTTGTTATGGAGGACACTCTGGGTATATTTCAAAGTGGTTACTTTCTCCCTCATCCTGCCAGAAACATGAGGGAAATTTTCCTTCATCTTCATCACAAGAACATGATGGGGTTGCTGCAGTGAAAGCCAATGAAAATGTGAATAAGATTGGACCCCAGGAGTTTATTTTGCTCATGCTAGTCGACACAAATCCTCTAACAATTCATCAGTATTACCATTTAATTGTTCTTATCAGTTTATGGTTCAAGTGTCTTTTGATCCAGATTAGCTCATCTCAGCTGCGATCTTCTGTATTTACCTGTCTCTTCAGATTTCAGTGTCGTGGTTTGTCCTGTGACTTCAGTTCTCTGATGGGTCTAAGAATGTCATTGATTTTAAGTTTTCTCAGCTTTTTTCCTGTTCTAAGAATAAGAGTGACAACTTCTAAGCTCTTTAAATGATGGAACTGAAACTAGACATTCTAATAATACTAATATGAATTTATATAATTCAAGGTTATTTTACAGGGTATATACAAGTTTATGACTGCCATCTTTTTGGCAATGTCCATGTATATCCATAATAATGCCTTTGACCTGAGATCTGTTCTCTTTGAAATTAATAATGCTACACTACCTTTCACTGGTTACACATTGTTTGAAATGGATTTTCCTCTATCTTTTTTTTTAATCTTTATGCATGATTTGCTTTACGTGTATCTCTTTAAAATGTAAATGCATTTTCCCCCTCATCTGTCACATAATAAATGAATTAAAACTTTTACATTTAATGTGATTACTGATATAACTCATTTCGGCGTTTTTGATTTTACTACCTGTGTTTTCTTTGTCCTTTCCCTTGCTTCCTTATAGCTTTCTACCAAGTTTATCAGACTTTCTTTACGTTTTCATTTTCCTCAGTAGTGCTCTTGAAGTCGGTCATTCTATTTCTAGATCTGTAGTGATTATGTTTGGCTTTTCTAATGGGGTTGTGGAGGTACTTTTTCTGTTTTGCTTTCCCCTTACTTTTTAACATGTGTATTTACATTAAGAAAGCCTAAAGTTAATTAGTATCTCTCTCTTCCTCCTCAAAAATACATAGACTACAAAAATATTTAAATACAATCACTCATCGTGGCCTCATCCCGCTTACATCTTTCATGATATGTGTCTAGTATTTTTTATACCTTTAGTTCCAGCATTTGAGGAAGTGTATTTTCAGAGCCTTTCCTGTTTTGTGAGCTCATTGCTTGGTAGTGAATCATTATTCATGGAACTCTGATAAGGGAAATAAAATCTCATAGTAGTTTGTGGGAATTTGCTATATGTTCAAAATCCCAATCCATATTCTTGACCTAAAGAGGACCATGGCATTAGTCTAAATCCGTTGGTGGTTAAGCACTGTATTTCAGCAAACTACAATATATTCCTGCTGTCCCAAAGCTTGTCTGCTGACAGGCGTTTAGAATGTTTCAGGGCTTCCTGAATGTGTAATAGAGAAAGCACTTGATCCTACTGCAATGAAAGACTTCTTTGAGATACAAGGCAGAGTGCACTTAACTTTGGGTGAAAGAAAGAAAGAGTACACACTGCTCAGAATCAAAAATAAATTGAGTTTGGGGAGAATTCGATTTTCCTATGACCTGAAAATGAAAAAATATTCAATGGTTCTGCTGACTTAAATTTTACTCTGGGTGTGTTTTATGTATTGGAATGTGCTTACAGTTTGAACTTTCATATAGAACTTGTTTCTACTCTGAACTCTCCTGTGTATTAACATTTTGACCTCAAGTACAATATTTAACCTTGCTTGAGCTTAGTTCCTTTTATATGCCATAAGGTGACACTGCTTATCCTGGGTATCTCATAGAATTGCTGTGAGTCAAAAAGAATGATGAAGGATGGTGCATTATGGATTATTAAATATTATACAAATGTAAAGCATTGTTAACAAACTGGAAAACTGCATGTGACTTATGTCATGGTCTTAGTGAGTCATTTTGTCAGGGAAGCAAGAATTATAAAATCAGAGGATTTTGAAGATGTTCGATGTCTTCCAATATAACCTATTTGAGGGAGAATAGTGATAAAAGCTGAAAAGTATCCATGCACCAAGGATGTTAAGTCATTTTTGACTTACTTATAATTTATGTCTGACATAAAAAGCTGGGGATGAAACTTATTTCATATAGACTGAAAATCTAGACAGATGAAGATCTTGGGGAAATCTAAATTTCCAATAATTCCATTTTACATTCAAAAAGTGAGCACGGAAGGTCTTCCCTGTAATGTGGTACCACTTTAGAAGTTAGATACAAAGAAAATTTGGTCAAAGAAAGTGATCAAACAATAGGGGTATATACAGCAAGCAGAAGTGGGCCACTTAGTTTGGCCACTCCAAGTTAAGACACTTATTAGTTCCTTACAACTCTGGGACTCTGATTTGGTGATTAAATGAGTTATAAGGTTTTTTTCCCTAGTGTGTATTTCTTATACCATTTTTTTTCACCTTTCACAATAGGGTTAAATGCAGCAGAGTTTATTCTTATTTTTGAAGACGGTTTAGAAATAGAAGGCACATAAATTTTGTGCCTGTCATGACCAGACAACGATAAAGCTCATTATCCACAATATTTCATTTAATCTTCTGGACAGTCCTATCATGTAGGCATTCCTATTACCTATACGAAAGCTGAGATTCAAAAGAGTTCAATAACTTTACCAGGTTCAAACACAAAGTTACAATGCCTAAATTTAAACCCATGTCTATCTGATGCAAAAATCTTCTCATTCTGTAGTTGACAGACCTCAACAGAAAGATGAGGAATTCTTCTAGGACACATGTGTATTATACACTGGAATGTGAACAATTTTCTATGTGATATGATTTCAGAGGGAATGATTGTGCTTCCAAATACATTTATCAGCTGTACTTCTTAAGCCTGAAAAAGTTCCATTAAAACCACAGGTAGCAAATAAGTTTCATTTGAAATACCAATTCTGATTAGTTAGTAGTCACTGCCTGAAGCACTGTGTTGAGAAAGATTCTGAGGAGAGAGAATCCTGGCTTAGCAGGAAAGAGTATTGCGATCAATTCGTGATGCCTGCTATGGATGTGGAGGGAAGAATGGTGGCATATGTGCCAAGTTTCTGCCATCATGGAACTAGACATTTATAACCTTGATTTAAGCAAAGTTAGTTTCAGTTGTTAATTGTTCAATTCTCTTGGGAGGAGGCCCACATTCAGCCTCATCGTTTCTTACCTTTCATTCTGTGAGGAAGGTAATGGAATCTTACTTATAAGAGAAGTATTTGATAGTGAGAAGGGAAAGGAGATTGTGGGAGCACTGCATTCATGGGGAAGAAGGAGAGAAGCACTGTGGAGAATAGTGGGAAAGGCCAGGCACATAATCAAACTTTGTTCATTTCATGAATGTGTCCAGAGAGGCATTGTTTAAAATCACCAAAGGTTAATCACAAAGCTATCTTGGGTAGCTTCACTGTTGCTTCATTGTTGTTGTTTAGTGTTATATAGATACCTACAGTCTCCTCAAAATGGAAATTGGTATATTAACTAGAATTCACTTCCATTTGAGCAATATAATTGCTTTATAGTCTTTGCTAGAATAAGTAGGAATTTATCTGAACAGTGGTGGCTTGCTAGAGGAAAATTATAAAACTGCGCCTACATTTTCATGAGATAGGGCAGGAAAGGAAATCTATTCCAGGTGGAAAGGGTAACAAAATGAGTTTAAGCAAAGTTAGTTAGACCCTATCAGTGAGCACCACTCAGTGGCAGTCCAGGAGAGAAAAGGTGTAAGGTGGCTTAAGGGGAAAGCCAAGGATAGTTACTATGGATCAGTATAAAAGCAAATGTCTAAGAGCCAAACAAGAACCAGTAATTAAACAGAGGACACATTGTGTCTTACTGGCTGTTTTAGTCACAATAAGTCCTGACAAAGCAGATACTATCAGTTTAGCCAACCTTGTCCACTTACCTGTTGTTTCAGTTAAAAATGTAGGTGGGGGGCTGGCCCCGTGGCCCAGTGGTTAAGTTAACACGCTCCACTGCAGGCGGCCCAGTGTTTCCTTGGTTCAAATCCTGGGCGTGGACATGGCACCATTCATCAAGCCACCCTGAGGAGGCATCCCACATGCCACAACTAGAAGGACCCACAACTAAGAATATACAACTATGTACCGTGGGCTTAGGGGATAAAAAGGAAAAAAATTAAATCTTTAAAAAAAATAAAAATAAAAAAATTGTAGTTGGACTGATATTTTCCATGAGTTTGACAAATTGAAATGGCAGGCAATAGGATATATTGGAGTACATGAGGAAGCCATTTGGTGTAAACCTAATTCAGCCTGACTTTTTTTTTTCCCCAAAAGGGCCTGACTGGCCATTGAGCATGCACTATATATCTGCTTTAAAACATTTACTATGGCAAGAACAAATGGCTTTGAGATAAAGGTGCAACTTCCCTCCCCCTCCCAATGTTGGCATTTCCTTAAGGATTAAGCATCTTTCCTTAGGCTAAGAACTGATTGCTGTGCTCACCTGTGACCACCCAGCTCGAGACAATAGACTTGCCTCCTGCTATGCCCACCGAGATAGCAGACCCACTACCTGCTGTGTTCATCAAGCCCTGTGCTGACAGGGCAATCTTGTGGGAGGGACATTTCAACCATATGTGAAACATCCTGTTTGGGGTTATATAACCAGTCCGTATATCTCACTTCTTCGGTGCCCTTTCTTCCTTTGGGAAGAAAGGCCCCGGGCCATGGTCCTCACATTTTAGCTCAGAATAAACTCTCCCAAATTTTTATTTATAGATTGGTTATGGATTATTTTTGTCGACAAGTTAATGGATTTGGCTGAGTACAACATTTGCCTGGGTTTCATACCAGCACAGTCTAGGTTACATTGTAAAGCTTAATTTGCTGCTTGTCTTAATTTTCCAACACTGATAGAATCTGCACATTTCAAAACTATGTTTTCAATATAATCATTCAAATAATTCATCTAAGTAAAATTAAACTTGACATGACTTCCCATAGGAAATAAGAATATGAAATGAGTTCCCTTATACTAATCTCATTTTGCCCTTAGCCACCACAATTGAACAAGTAACATCTCTAATACCGTCACAGAATTTAATTGGCCCCAATAATAACCACTTCATAATATTTGTAAGATGCTCCCTCAGGGTGGTGAGTATCCTTAGAGAGGTCAATAAGTGAAGTGTGGGTCTTAGAGAGCTATGGTAGAGTGAGTGAATAAGTTCTCACAGATCAGTAATCAAGTCACAAATCCAAGGCAGGTAAATCTGATGCTTATTACAAGGCTTGAGGCATCAGAGAATCCTGAAACATGTTGATGGTGTTGCAGGGTTATAGTTTAGCTACAGATGAGGCCCAGGGCATCTGCAGGTACCTCTGAGCCCAAAGATGACAGCAGACAAGTGACGCCAAATGGCTTCAAATAAGAAGAATGTTCATAGAACATTTTACTATTCCAAAAACCCTTTTCAAAATGTTTTATTTTATAAATAATCAAATATTTGAAAAATAATCAAAGATACGTAAAAGAAAATGACAAATTTTTAGTGAAATTTGAAAATTTAAAGGGAAAAATGCCAGCAAATTTGCTGTAAGACACATACTCTCATAATGACCTGGGGGATGAATCAAATGGCTTTAACTTTCTGTGCACAATTTAGCAGTGTGCATGATCATTTCAAAAATGTTCATAGTCTTTGACCTAATAATTACACTTTTGGGAATTGGCCTAGAGAAATAAACTAAAATTCAATGAAAGATTTATCCATAAATATTTTCACTGAATCATTATATAGAAGAACAAAAAAATAGAAAGGACCTAAATAACCAAATATTAGTAAGACAAATAAATTAATACCATAAATATGTAGCCATTAAAATTATGTTATGAAATATTTCTAAAGTCTCAAGGAAATTATCATAACACATTACATCAAAGTAAAGACTAGAAAATTGTATATTTAGAAAGATCTCAATTATATTAAGAAAATACATCAAAAGAGAGAAATGCATTACCATCAATAGTAATCTCAAGGTGGTATGCATATAGATGATTGTCAATTTTGTCACTATACTGTTTCATATTTATTGATATCGTGTAATAAGTATGTAATATTTCAATAATAAAAATAATAAGTAATTTGATATGTATTATTACACTTGACTAAAAACCAGATTTAGAGAGTATTAACACTATTCTTACTTTATAGGTGAGAGCACAGAGATACACAGAAATTAAATGAGTTATCCAAGGTCACAGTGCTTATAATTTGCATAACTAAGATTAAACTCCACTTTTCCTGATTCCTTATCCCATATTCCTCCTTCTATCCCACACTACTTCTTTCAGAAAGAGAATCCAAGTGAGGAAGGTGCAGTAACAGTAGCTTATGTCAGCGAATAACCAGAGGAGTGGTTTAATAAGATGCTTGACACAAAACTGTACATGAGCTCATCACTCAAAGCAATAGCTTTGCCTCAGTTAAAGCTTTGTTTTTCAAGTTGACTCCATCTGATATTCTTATATAATTTAAGCTATACACAGGATAGCTTAAATATATCAAAATGAAATATATCAAACGAAATATATCAAAACATAGTAAAATCCTTCTTTTTTAATTGTTCTATTTCTTCTTTCCCTGGGGTATGTGCATTTACTTTCCATTCCTAACAATAAAAAATTTGTTGGCACATTAAGTGCCTTGAAGTGTGTTTTAAACCATTCCCTATGATATAGCTTGTTGAAAGAATGTTAAGAAAACAACTTGTGAATTATTTTGGACCCCTGAGGAAATGGTGCCAATGACTAAATTTTCAAAGTATGAGAAGTCTTTTGGTTTAGAGACTTCTGGATGCATGGTGGGGTTACAAAGCATAAGTCTTAGAACTCATTCCGTTCTAATCTTGGTCTTATTTTCCTGAAATTTATCACCTCTGAGATAACTTTAAGGTCTGAGGTAAGCCACGTCAAAAGCCCTGCTATTCACAAAGATTAGACCACTTTAGGCTATCTGCCTACCTCTAAACCAATCACTGTGACCAGTGCTAATTTTCCCTTGAGCTAATTGCCCTCAGCTGGCAGACTCAGCCAGGCTTCCTTGCCCTCACTTGCCCTTGCCAACTGGCTGTTTCCCTGGTATAAGCAGCCCCCCATAGAGAAAGAGAATTTGAACCAAACACCTCTACGAATTATGATCTAGGGCAGAGAGTTGAAGTTGCTCATGACTTGAATGAGTTAATACTATTTTCGATCTGGAAGCCTAAATCGCATCCATCCTTCAGGTTTCCCATCACATTGAGCTAAATTTTAGTGAATTCAATCTCTACATAAATCAAAGCAGTGAAGTAACAGAACTTATCCTTATTTCCTTGAGAAAATATTTGTGCAATGCGTGGACACACTGGTCTATACTAAAGGCTCCTTGAAGAGGTTAAGTGGGGAGTACAGGAGAGAAGTGTGAACTGGGCATGAATGTGCAGGCATGGTTTCAAGACCACTGATATCAATGGGTTTTAAAATACATTCTCTCAATGCTCTGTCTTCCCTTTTCTCCGTTTCAGTGTATGTACTTACCTGTCACAAAGCCTGCTATTAATGTCTGCCTCTGAATTATAACATCAGGCAATTTTTTTTTAAATTATGAATGTTATCCTGATAATAAGGTATTAATTTTATTCAGGCTCATTTAAAACAATTGTGTACTTAGAATTTTAAGTGCCAATTTCTTTATGCATGATCTATATTTATTTTATTTCCACTTCTTAAATATTGCTGTATTAAATGCTAGCATGTTTTTCAAAGTGCTCTAGCTAATATCAACAGACATATTTTAAAATATAATTATGCAAAATAGCACTTTGCATAAGTTCATGGGAAAATAAATAAGTGAAATATTATACAATCATCTTAAAAATACATTTTTGTGGGCTTGATTTTGCTGACCACACAATTGAACATGGCTGACTTGCATTTCTGTTGCCTCTTTCTTTTATTCGTATGAAAAATACATGCAGTTACTAGAGAAAAACTGCCTTTTTGTAAAATTGAAAGATATTCCATACATATAATTTCACAAATTGTAAAGCTCTTTCATATCCACTATCACATCGATCCCCAAAATGAACTTGTATATTAGAAGAAAACCTACAACAGGAAGTATCTTGGTACTGTTACCTCTTTTTTACAGATGAGAACAATGATGCTGCGGAAGGTGAAGTGATCTACTGAAGTACATAAAGTTAACTGGGTCTAGGACCCAGGCCTCTGGTTTCCTTGTATGATGCTCTTTCTCCTCTTGTACTACAGCTCTCTTTCAATAGTACAGCTTGAGGTAATATTTAGCATCATATCAAAATGGGGACTATGTCCCTCCCTTGTGTCTCAGCTTCCTATGCTAGTTAAAATTTTCAGAGTTTGGGGATTCAGCAATCCTTTATGAAGAAAGCTGGCCAGCAAGCACAGATAGATTCATTTATGGGCTATATGTAAGGCAGGTTTCAAATATGAGAGTACAGTTACTTAAGATTTTTTATGCTAGTTTAAACAAACATCTAAAGTGGTTTTCAATAAGTGACACTTTAATACAACTTATGGTGTTTTTATTCTATTCAACATCAGTCCCTCTAAATATGATATTGAATGCATGTTATTAGCAGGTATTAAAAGATTCTTACAATGAGTCACACAAAGCTGATTAACCATCTCCTAGTGATTCATTTGTTTATGCAACTTCTTTCCCCCTTAAATCTAAAGTCAGTTATTAACAACAGTCTCCTTGAGCATGCTTTTTGCTTTTAATGGAAAATAATAAATCTTAATGGATTCTCCTTCACCCCAGAACACCACAGATTCTCATATTATAAATATGTAAACCTATGATTCCACCCAAAAGCCTACTACTTCCATTCAATATTTTAAGCATTAACAGTAGACTGCTTTAAAGAAGGTATATTCTACAAGGGGCTCCTGACTTTGGCATAATATCCTGTGAAAGATGACCATAATTGATACAAAATTATACATACAGAAAAGAAGTGAACAAGGTATAATCTGTAAGAAAGTGAATTTAGTGTTTTTGCTAATTTGTTATTAATTCTCTAAGTTTCAGAAGCGAATACTTCTCTCTTATAGGCCTAATAGAGTTCAGCCCAATTGTATATTAAAGTCTAATATGAAGCAATAGCTCCAACATGAAGTGAAAAGTACTAAATCCATTATCTACTCAACCTATTGCCATTAAATAACTTTCAAGATAATATACTCAAATATATAATGGTAGTTCTCAGTTAGGTGTTTGCATTAATTTCCTGCTCTATGCAACAGATTACCACAAATTGGTTGGCTTAAAACAACACAAATTTATTGTCTCACACTTCTGAGTTCTGGAGGCTGAAGTTCAAAATCAAAGCACTGTCAGGGCCATACTCTCTCTGAAGTTTCTATGGGTGGATCCTTCCTCACTTCTGACTTGTGGTAGCCCCAGTGTTCTTTGGCTGCTAGCAGCATAACTCCACTCCCTGCTTCATCATCATCACATGGTCTTCTCGCTGTGTGTCTGTGTCTCTTCTCCTCTTCTGATAAGGACACCAGTCATATTGGATCAGGGGCCCACCCTCCTCCAGCTTGACCTCATCTAATCTTGATTAATTACATCTGCAATTACATTAGTTCCAAATAAAGTCACATTCTGAGGTATTGGGGGTTAGGACTTCAACCTACCTATTTCTTTTTTTTTTGAGGAAGATTAGCCCTGAGCTAACTACTGCCAATCCTCCTCTTTTTGCTGAGGAAGACTGGCCCTGAGGTAACATCCGTGCCCATCTTCCTCTATTTTATACGTGGGACGCCTATCACAGCATGGCTTTTGCCAAGAGGTGCCATGTCCGCACCCGGGATCTGAACTGGCAAACCCCAGGCTGCTGAGAAGCAGAACATGCACACTTAACTGCTCTGCCAGTGGGCCGGGCCCAAACATATCTTTTTGAGAGGACAAAATTCAGCCCATTAGTGTGGTTCAAAATTAAGTATACATATTTTATAAACTATCCAGTAAAAATACATCTTTCTCCTCTGGGTCTCATTTACCCAATTTCCACCCCACCTCCAAATGTGATTACTACTTCTTATATAGAAATTAGTAATCTATTCTAATTTCTTAGAAATTATATTCTCTTCTCTCCAGATGATAGATAGATAGACAGATAGCTACGTATGTAGACAGATAGAGACAGCACCTATGAATTGAGAAGATGGCCATCTTAACTCATAATAAGAGAAATGCTAGATAAAACTACTTGACATTTCTAGTTTTCAACTACCAAATTGGCTAAAATTGGGAAGCTGGGTAACACACTTGTTGGCAAAACTTTATGTAAACCAGCACTTTCATTTGTTGATGGTAGTAGTACAAATTCAAGGGAACTTTTGCAATATCTGTGAAAATGTCAAACGCATATATCCTAAAAAATTATCTATTTCATCTGAGTTTTCACATTTATTAGCATAAAACTGAAAAAAAGGTTTTAATTATAGTTTTAATTTTATGTATTCATATCATTATTTTCCTATTATCATTTCTTATTTCATGCATTTGTGCCTTCTCTCTTTCTCTCTTGCTTAGATTAGCTAAAGATTTTATTATTTTTCTAAATCAAGGAATCATAATTTAGAATTATTAGTTCTATTATTTTTTCCAATTCATTCATTTCTGCTTTTGTCTTTATTAATACCTTCCTTCTGCTTTCCTTTTATTTATTTTATTGTTCCTTATCTAATTCAGTCAGAAGCTTATTTCAATTGTCTTTTATTCTTTCTTTTTAACTGGCATATACACATTTTAATGACTTTATTGAGATCATATTGGCTTATAACATTGTGTAAATTTCAAGTGTACATCACTATATATCAGTTTTTGCATGGACATAGGCTGCGTTGTGTTCACCACCTACAGTCCAGTTTTTCTCCACCACCATACATATGTGTCCCTTTATCCCTGTCGTCCTCTCCCCTTCTTCCCCTCCAGTAACCACCAATCTGTTCTCCTTATCTTTGTGTCTGTTTGTCTTCCACATACTGATACACATTTTTATGGTCATGCATTTCCCTCTGATCCTTGCTTTAGCTATATCCTACAGGTTCTGATATTTAGTTTCGTTATAGTTGGTTTCTATGAATTCTGAAATTTCAGTGTATGTTGCTTCTTGACCAAAGAGTTCCTTAAAAACTTGTAATATTTTTCTAAATTTGAAACGTAAGATTCTTTGTTATCTATTATCAGAGAATATCATGTATTTCTATTTCTATTCTTCAGAATTAAAAAGACAATTTATAGCATTATATACTCTTAATTCTGTGACTATTTCATGAACTCTTGTAAAGGATACATAATTAGATATCTAATAATCATGCTGCCTGCCTCTGTTTACAATTTTGCCTTGGGTCTGAAATATTTAAGGGAGGGGGAGATTGTCTGCTTCTACCCTTGCTAACATTCATCCCTACTTTGTAGTACCTTTCTTTAATTTTATGATCAGATCTGCCCAGTATAATGTAAACTCCATGAGGGCAGGGTTCACGTTTGTCTTATTAAAAACTATATTCTTAGTCACTAGAAGAGTTTGGGAATATAGTAGGAGTTTAATAAGTATTTGTTAAGTGAATAAATATTCCTAGAAGTAGAAATTCTGGGTCACAAGGATTGGTTCTGGAGGCTAGGAGGACTATGGATACCAGGAAACAGAAGCCTCATTAGGTTTTTCCAACATAAATTTATGACTGTGAAATTGGCTTTTGAACACATTTTGGTAGTGATTGCTATTTGTCAATAAAAACCTTGTCTTTCTTTTTAAAGTCAGTGAATTTATATGAGAACATGGACACTCAGCTAAAGGTGAAATTTCCCACCCTTACTCTTAATTAGGTATGGCCATGTCATTAAGTTATCACTAAAGAAAGAGCAGTGGAAGCAATTAGTGTAACCTCTGACTTACTTATATTAAAGGAGACTTGCCCTGGGCTGCTTCTTTTTGCCTTTCCCATAAACTGGATTATAGATGCGATTATGAGCCAGCCTTGATCTTGCAGGATAGTGGTCTTCTTTTTTTGCTCATATACCCTATAATAGTGTTTGTAGATTTTTACACTGACATCTAAAATCTTATAAATTTTAGGTAGTGGAAAAAGGTTTAATTTCTGGCATGTTTTAAATATTGACGTCTTAAAATAGAACTGTTACATCACACTTGTAAATATGTCCAGTGGAATCTAAATACCTTAAACCATCCCTTTTCTACTGACACTTGAAAAATACAGAGGGTCTGGAGTGACCCAATATTGTTTCTGCTGCTGCTGGACGCAGAGCCCATGAGCACCACACTACTGACACTACTGGAGCATAAGCTGCCATATGACCCCTGGAACTGCACAGGCAAGCAGAACCCAGGCTGCTTTAGACTTTCTCAGAGGCATTACAGGAAACCTAAGAAAGAAAAGAAAATATGCATTTTCTCTTTCTCTTGCCCTCCAGTCTCCCTCTTTGCCTTCCACAAACAAAACCTAAACAGAAGCTAACTGGCAAGAAAATCTGGGATTAAGTTTGCAGTGTTCAATATTCCTTAATACAGGGGAAAGCATGGGAAATGGAGCTGAAAGCAAATCAAAACGTCTAGTGCAATGTATCATTTGGCTGCTTAGCATCCATTCTCATCTTTATTCCCAATTTGAACTCGCATGTAACAAAAATAACACGAACATCATGCTTCCTTCTAGCAGTTATTCCTCATGAAGACAAAGATGCTCTCTCTCACACTCTCCCCCAATAACAGGAAGACACAGAATCCCCCTATCCAACTATGGGAGATGTTAATTCCTTTGCTAGTTCAGTGATAACCCCACCTATATATCATTTAATATAAAATTTAAATTATAAAATTGACCACTACCAATAATCTAAAAAAAAATAGGGAAAATGAAGAAAGGAAATATTTACATAAAAATAAGGAAACTCTTGCATAGCTACTATATCCCTTGTTTCTGTAATAGTCATGAGACCATAGTTGATATTTACAAGTCCATGTCTCCCCTACGTATTCCATGTTCCCGTCACTTTTAACCAACCCCTCTGCTAATTGGAGTTCTTAATGGGCCATTATCGTTTTTTATTAATTTTTACTATTAGACATGGATGTACTAAGAGACATTGAAACTCTGGATCAGTCATCCAAGCTGGGAGGTTAACCCCTGCTTTGTCTGTCAATTCAATATCATTAAGAACCAAAAGCAGTTGGATGGCAGTTTCATCTTTCAATTCAATGAAGTCAGCCTTGTGTCCACTGGCAGAAGCATTCACCCCTTGGAGACTAAGGCCTCCAAATCAGCAGAGCTTAAAGTTGCCATAACATGAAGTAACAATTCTGCTCTTGTATTATTAGCTGTATTAGTGAGACAAGTCACTCCTACTTACAACCTTCATTCATAGACCCTTATTAACAAAATGGTTTCACTGCTCTTTCAAACATAGCCAATAAATTCTAGACACCATATTGATTTGAAGCTAGCCATCACTTATTTAAAATATACGAACAAACCATTTTTTATAAGCAAGATATGTATATATTTTTCTCCTGAATATGTTATCATTCCACATCTGTCACAGGATTTTATACTAATTAAATATATTTTTTGTTTGAAAGTCATACTCCTTTGATTTAATATCCTATGACTCTAAACTTTGTTTTAAAAATCAAATTGGAATAAGTTGTCATTACAATTCTTAGTACTCAGGTGATCAAAACAACAAAATCAGACTACAAATTTGATAAATTACAATTAAATATGGAAAGGCCACTTTAATTGGAAATACATCTCTTAATGAGATATATGGAGCACTTTTTTCAAGTAATTCACTTATCTGTGAAAGAAAAAAAGTCACTTATTGAATAAATGTTATTTTTTGAGCCCTCCATGAAATAGGATACAGCATTGTGCCACTCTTTTTTTGTTTTTTTTGAGGAAGATTAGCCCTGAGCTAACGTCCACCACCAATACTTCTCTTTTTGATGAGGAAGATTAGTCCTGAGCTAACATCTATACCCATCTTCCACTATTTTATATGTGAGATGCCTACCACAGCATGGCTTGATAAGTGATGTGTAGGTCCGCGACCAGGATCCAAACTGGTGAACCCTGGGCCATCGAAGTGGGGCACACGAACTGAACCACTACACCACCGGGCCAGCCCTGCCACTCATTTTTTTTTATAGTCATATGTTCTGAGAAAACTTGTACACCCAATTATTTAAAATGCTTCTGAGTAATATGCATATAATTTGTCAGCTGAACATTCCAGTGGTTCTCTTTCAATTTTGTTTTAAGCAAAGAAATTAAAACCACCTAGTTTACAAAAGGATTATCTACTCAGTCTTTTGATTCATTCAATTTCTCAACACTAACACCAGTATTTCAAATTGTCCTTTCATTTGGTACCCTAGTGGTTTTTAATGCCTCTGAAGCAATGCACAACAGTAAAATAGGGATCGAGGAGACGTATACCTTTCTTTTGTAAAGTGGGATAGGGAATCATGAAAGGAAAGGTGTAGGGAAAAGTGCCATGTAGTAATTAAATTGATACAATTGTGGCTTTCAAGTTCACTACCAGATAAGTAACCCCAGAAGTCATCGAATATAAAGGATCATAGAACAAATTAAGTAGCTCAAATCACATGGATTATTAAATCAATTTACAGTAACCGGTGAGAAATGGGACAAGAGATGGAAGGTTATCACATTTAGGAGAAGATGCAAGTGGGATAGAAGGATTACACGACCTTAAACCAGGGGACATATAATCTCTCTTTCTCTCTGCCTCTCTGTCTCTGTCTCTGTCTCTCTCTTTATCTTTCTTTCCATATCAGCTACCTCTGCTGATGATGGCATGGATAAGAATACCGGAGAGTTGGTATTATTAACGAAGAACAACTGGCAAAGGTTTCTGAAATCATCACATGCTCTATCTGACAGCCATGGTAGGGTGGGAGTGGATGTACTTGACCACAGCTGCAGCTTGCTAATTAGCCTGCTGAACAGCTATGGATTTTGTATACATTTATTTAGTAGAAGACATGTAGGACCATGATGGGAGTAAACTGGGTGTCACCAACCGGTAGCATAGCTGTTGCCTTAGGGGTAACATGATTGTAAATTATGACTTATTCCTTTAATCCCCTTTTATCTATAAATAGCTCTCTTTATCACATCACATATCCCATTTATCTTATTTTTAACATAGATTATATGCAACTAACTTGCTTGATATCTATATTCGACAAATATTACACATTCTGTTTATGTCTCACAAGTTACTTGCTTACCTGCTTGTTATCAATATTTTAAATATGTATTTGATTTATGCCATATATTATAAACTACTATATTACTATTTATCCTTAACACTCCTTATGAGTTTTATTCCTTATTTTGTTTGATCTCTCTTATCCCATTGGCAAGGGAGAGATTCCCACCCTAAGGGTTTTGAGATGGCTGAACACATGAAAACCTGACACTGGACAAACGACATCAACAGTGGCTTTTTAGTCACATATACACACAGCCCAAGAAAGGAGGGCACTGCATGCCATGCAGTAACACATGGGGTTGCATTCAGGAACAGAGTAAACCACTAGAGACTGTGGGGGGCCGCCTTTGTAGTATCAAGAGGTTGGGGTGCTCCTGGACGAGGATGTGATTGGCTTGTTTGAATAATTCCGTGAGTTCTCAGGAAACTGAAACTTGCAACTCAGAGATAAGCAGGAACTGCACCTGGTCCCCTTAATAGGAGTTTTGCTTGGTGAGGGGTAGAGTGGGTAGTTTCACAGAAGTAGAGTGGGTACTTTCAATTGGAAATTTATTAAATCCTTTCAGTAAACCCAAACACCATCTTCAATATTCAAGACATTTTGGACTACTAATGTTAAACAGTTATCCACGTAAAAGTACAATAGCAACAGTGTATAGATACACATTTTTAGTTCATCGTTTCTCTAGATGTTGATAGTATTTGCCTAATACTTTTACTTAGGGTGTTTGTGGCCTTGTAAAATAGATTTTCTTTAAAAATAAACGTTTCTAGCTCTACTTCTAAGAAGTTGGTATTTTGTTCAAAATTGATGGATAATGAGATGATAAAGAAAGGAACCACCACACGTTTGTATGAAAATGTCATTATGCAAATCTAATTACAGTTCATTTCTGTATGGCTAACTTACTGCTAGTGTAATCTTCAACATTTTTTTGTTGCTTCAAATTTTCTTGCCCTCAGGAGTTAAAAGGTTGTGAATAATATGCCCTTCTGAGGAGGATAGAGACTGATTTATTTGTGTCAAAGAATGAAATGTAAAAATCAATTCTATGAAAAAGTTACCATATTGTCATTGATGGCAATTAGATTCACCTGGTTGATGTTGAGATGCACTAATCATTTTGTCCCTTTAATTATTTCAGTGTTTGCTTAATTGCATTATTTGAAAGGAATGGAATACAAAGAGTTTACTGACATAGTTGTAGTTTTGATTTTACTAAAATTGCATGTTTAAACTTTTATGACAAAATAAGACTAAAGACAATATATCTCAAGGTGGAAATACTTGTCAGACATTGTGCAGGTTTGTATGCTGGTTTCTCTTTTTCACTGATCTCCCTCGCATCATCAGCAAAAAGAAAGTGATGCGCACAAGCTGAGTTGCTGTAATTATTTCTTTCCTTGGCGTTCAATAGCCCTCAGGTCCTTCATTCAGTCATCTGTTTATTATGGGCAAACGTGAAAGAATCTAATACGAAGTGGTTCTGTGAAAGGGTGCCACATTTAAGACTTTCGATGTGTACTACCACATCTCCCTGCAATCGGGGTGTACAAAAAGCCCGGTTCCCCCCGGCTTCACCAACACTGAATATAGCCTTTAAAATTGCTTTTGGCTATTTTCCCAGTTAAGAAGTACAGTTTGTACTGTTTTAATTTGTACTTCATTTGTTACTCTTGAGTGATGGCATATTTCATATATGTTCCTTCTCATTCCTTCTTTTATTTAATAGTTGAATACAACTGTATTATAACTTGTTGCAACTTTTTAATTGTAATATAGGGCAACTTCCTCCTGATTAATTTGATTTATGCTTGGCTATGGTTAAGAATTTATTTTTTTCAGATGAATGTTCGAACTTTTTTGTTAATTCTCAATTGCTATTGGGGATTTTCTTGGAATTTCCTTACTTATACATTACTTAGGGAAGAATTCAGAGCTTTAAAATATTCAGTCTCCCCATTCTAGGTGCATATCCTGATTCTACATTCAATCATTCAAATAAAGATATATGTATACACACATATAATGCTTCATATATACATATATATGATAATTTACTTGTTTTCTTAAATATGTTACTAAATATTTTACATTTTTGTTGTTTTATTGTATTTTTAAGTGATTTTTTGCAATGGAACCATTATACACACCTTTGCAGTAGTTCTAAGAGCTTTTCAATCAATGTTCTTGAGTTTTCTAAGCAGAAAATATTGTCCTATGAAAATAAAGATAGTTTTATCTTCTTCTTTCCAATTGATTTACTTTACTTTCTTTTTTTATTATATTGATCAGAACTTCCAAGAAAATGTACAATAGTAGAGGTGATTGTCAGAATCTGTATCTTATCTTTGATTTACAAGATAAAATTTCTATATTTTCTCTTGTAAGAATGATATTCTTCATTGTTTTAAGACAGATATCTTTGATTCTGTTAAAATATCATCTAATTTAAGATGGCTTTTATTCAGGAAGTAGTGTTAAAACTTACTAAATGTTATTTTTCCAACTACTGATTTATTCATATAGTTTTAAATCTTTAACCAATTTATATCATGGCTTTTTATTATTAAATCCACTCATATTAAAATATAATTTTAAAATAAAATTTAACATAAATTATTTTTTATTGTATTTCTTTATTCAGCTTCCTTATATTTCATTTCCAACTTTTGTATCTAATAAATATGAGTGACATTGGTCTACAACTTTATTTGCATGATATCTTTTTAAGGTTAAGGTAGGTTTATAAATTGATTGGAAAATATGCATTTCTCTTTTTATTTTAGAAGACATTACAGGTCATGGGAAATATATATAATTTGAAGTTTGGTAAAATTCAGTGAAGAAATTATTCAAGGTTGAGATGCCTATTTTAATTTTTATGAGGCAAGTATTTTATTTTTTTCTATTATAATTGGTCTATATAGGTAATTCACTTTTTTATTGAGTCTATTTATATTATTCATATTTTCAGAAAATTTCCCATTTCTTTGAAAGTTTTAAATTCATTAATATAAACTTATGTATATTAGCCTTTCATATTTTTTAAATCTTTACATATAGTTAGTATTCTTTCTTATTTTAATTGCATTGTTTTTATTTTGTAGCTTTCCCTTATTACTCGATTCCATTGGCTTATTTATTTCATTTTTTATATGATTTAAAAAACAAGCAATAAAACATTAATTATAAATTTGTGTTAATAGGCACACAATTTATAAAGACGTATTTTGTGACATTAGCAACATAAGGGGAGGTAGAGGTGTATAGGAGCCATCTTTGCACATTATTGAAGGTAAGTTGGTATCAATCCAAAGTTGGTTGTTATTAATTTAGGATGTTAATTGTAATCCTCATGGTAAGCACTAAGAAGATAACTGAAAATATATACAAATAGGAAATGAGGAGGGAATCAAAACAGTACACTAAAAAAAAATCAGCCAAAATAAAAGAGGAGTATTAGAGGAAGTGAAAAAAAATATATGACATATAGAAACAAATAGCAAATAGCAAAATGGCAGAAGTAAGTCTTTCTTGTTTTTTTTTTTATTCCAAGGAAGATCAGCCCTGAGCTAACAGCTGCCAATCCTCCTCCTTTTTCAGAGGAAGACTGGCCCTGAGCTAACATCTGTGCCCATCTTCCTCTACTTTATATATGGGACGCCTACCACAGCATGGCTTGCCAAGCGGTGCCATGTCCACACCCGGGATCCGAACTGGCGAACCCCAGGCCGCTGAAGTGGAAGGTGTGCACTTAACCGCTGCATCACCAGGCCGGCCCCAGTAAGTACTTCTTTATCAGTAATCAGTTAAATGTAAATAACTTAAACCAAAGACTGCCTAAAAGATCAAAACCTGGTCCAAATATATTCTGTTTAAACAGACTCACTTTACATCCAAAGTACAAATAACTTGAAAGTGCAAGGATAGAAAAAATTATTCCATGCAAATAGTAACCAAAAGAGAGTTTGGATGGCTCTGCCAATAACAAGTAAAGTAGACTTTAAGTCAAATTGTTACAAGAGAAAAAGAAGGTCACTATATATTGATAAAATCAATTCATCAAGAAAATATAACAATTTTAAACATATACCAACCACAGAGTAAAGCCCCAAAATATATGAAGCAGACACTGACAGAATTGAAGGGAGAAATAGACAGTTATACAATAATAGTTGGAGACTTAAATATCCCATTTTCATTAATGGATAGAACATCACTAAGGAAATAGAGGATTTGAACAACATAAAAACTAACTAAACCTCACAAAAATATATAGAAAACGCCACTCAACAGCAGCAGGATACACTATCTTCTCAAGTGCACATGGAACACTGTCCATGATAGATTGTACGTTAGGCCAGAAAACAAGCCTCAGTAAATTAAAGAAAAATTGATATCATGCAAAATATCTTCTGTGAACACAGTGAAGTATAACTAGAAATTAATAACAGAAGGAAAACTGAAAAATTAGCAAACAGTTTTAAACAACCCACAGGTCAAAGAATAAATCACAAGGAAAGTTAGAGAATACTTAGAGACAAATGAAAACAAAGGCACAACTTATCAAAAGTTGTATGATGCAGTGAAGGACATGTTCAGAGTGAAATCTATAGGTGTACGTGATTATGTTAAAAATGAAAAAGATCTCAAATCAATAACCAAATCTTACACTTTGAATAACTAGAAGAAGAGCAAATTAAACCCAAAGCTAGCAGAAACAAGAAAACAATAAAGATTAGAGAGGAAATAAATAAAATAGAGAACAGAAATAGAAGAGTCTAGGACACTGAAGTTGGTTCTTCAAAAATATCAACAAAAGTGACAAATCATTAGCTAGACTGACAAAGGAAAAAACAGAAACAGAGAAGAGTTAAATTAATAAAATCAGAAATGAAAATGGAAACATTACTATGGACTTTACATAAATAAAATGGATTATTCATTTATATAAAAGAATAATACTATCAACAATTGTACTACAAAAAATTAGATAATTTATATGAAATGGACAAATTCCTAGAAACACACAAATTACTAGTATTGACTCAAAAAGAAATAGAAACCTAAATAGACCTGTAACAAGTAGAGAGATTGGTATAATAATCAAAAATCTCCAACAAAATAAGTCCAACATTGTATTTCTTCATTGGTGAATCCTACCAAACATTTAAAGAAGAATTAAAAAGCTATCTTTCTCAAATTATTCCAAAAAATAGAAGAGGAGAGAACACTTCCTAAATCATTCTAATCGGTCAGCATTACTGTGATATCAAAACAAGATAAAAACTCCAAAAGAAACCAAAACTACAGACCAACATTTCTCATGAATATAAATGCAAACATTCTCAAAAAATACTAGCACACTGAATCAAATGGCATATTAAAAGGAGTATAGACAATTAACAAGTGGAATGTCTCAGAAATGCAACTTTGGTCAAACATAGGAAAATTAATTTATATAATACACCATATTGATAGAACAAAGAAAAAAACATATGTGATAATCAGAGTTGATGCTGAAAAAGCACTTGACAAAATGCAACATCATGATTTTTTTTAAACTCATAAAACTAGCAATAAAAGAGAACTTCCCACATTTCATCAAGATGGTGACATAGGCAGACTCTGAACTCACCTCCTCCCATGAACACAACCAGGTTACAACTATCCTTGGAAAAATTACCCCTGAGAGAGAACTGAAAACTAGATAAAAAGAACCCCCACAACAAGGGACAATCCTGACTGAGGCAGAAGAGTCAGAAACTCCTCTCTGGAGAGAAAAACACCACCTTTGTGAGCCACGGAACTTCACAGCCAGCCAGGCGGGAGCCACCCTAAAGTATGCAGCCTTCCCTGAAGGAGCAGGGACCTGAGCAGGGGTGCATTACTGCTATAAGCATACTTCTAACTCAGCACAACTAAGACAAGTCTCATAGTATCTGGCTATTAACTGCAATGGAGAATACTCCCAGAAAGCAGAATATCCCATATCAACATAAGTGGAAAAAACCAGCTCTTCAAGGGCCCATGCACAAATTCACCTGTCTCAGAAAGAAACATAAAATCACGAGAAAGAAAGGTGCACAGTCCTTTGGTGAAAAGAGACTCACCTGGTAGACTCTGGGTGCATCTTGGCGAGAGGTGAGAGTCCCTGGAGACTGAGACCTTGGTGGCAGCCGTTGTTGTGACCTAGTACAGGTGTGCTGACTCAGACTCTGGCAGATGCCATTGGAGTTCTTCCCCTGGCGGGTAAGCCCGGAGGCTGCCACATCCACTAGAGGATCAATTTAATCCAGCTCAGCCAGGGCAGGGAGCATGCCTTAGGGACTGACCCCACCCAACAGCAAGGCCTCAGGCTAATTGTTGGCCTGCATAGACTGGGTGCCTTGATCCTCTACAAGCAGGCAAATATGTCCACCTCTGTGAGGCAGAACCTGCATGAGGAGCAGGTGAACTGTGGGGGACATTGGTGGAGAGTGTTGGGGCCTCTGCAGTGGGTTGACTAGGGTTGGGAATTCTGCATGGCCTAGGACTGTGATGACTGTGTTAGCAGACCTGTGGGCTGTTGGGCTTATCAGTGGCAGAAGACCTGTGCTTCACAAACAGCCACATAGAGGGTTGGCCCCGCCTGACAAAGCCTGAAAGAATTGGGTGCTCCCATGCCTGAGGCCAGCCCCACACAGCTGCAATCCTGAGAGAGCTGACAACAGCCTTGTAGGCCTGAGGCCTACAGCAATTGTAAGACCCTGAGCCTAGCAATCAGCCACGCTGGGGGCCTAAGCATTTAACAGAAAAACTGCAATAGGTGTGTGCTATTAGTCCTTACAGCCAACTGTTCAGTGGCTCCTCAACCATAGTTTAGAAACAGCCAGCCAGAGGCAAAAAACATAGACTCCCTGGGTACCTGCAGCAAGAGCAACCCTGCAACAACAGATGGACACATGTAGCCCACACAGGGGTCATTCATGGGACATTTGGACTGGTGACTAGAGGGAAGTACACTGCTGGGCCTCAAAAGGCATCTCTTACATAAGCCACATCTCCAAGATCAGGAGACATAGCTGACTCAAAAGATACATAGATATAGGCACAGAGAAAGGGGAAAAATGAGGAGGCAAAGGAATACATTCCAAGCAAAGTACAGGACAAAACCCCAGAAAAAGAACTAAAGGAAACAGACATAAGCAATCTACCTGACAAAGATTTCAAACAAAACCTCATAAGGATGCTCACTGATCCTGGGAGAAGACTGGATGAACACAGTGAGAACGTCAACAAAGAATAGGAAAATATAAAAAGACACCAATCAGAAATGAAGAACACAATACTGGAAATGAAAAATTCACTAGAGGGACTCAATAGCAGAGTAGATGATACAGAAGAACAGAGCAGCAAGCTAGATGGAAGACTAGAGGAAATCACCCAAGCTGAACAGAAGAAAGAACTAAAAATAATTAAAACAGTCTAAGGGACCTCTGGGACAATATCAAGCACACTAACATTTGTATTATAGGAGTCCCAGAGGGAGAGGAGAGAGACAGAGGGGCAGAGAATCTAGTTAAAGAAATAATAGCTGAAAACTTTCCTAACTTAAGAAAGGAAACAGACATCCAGGTACAGGAAGCACAGAGAGCATCAAACAAGATGAACCCAAAGAGGCCTACACCAAGACACATTATAATTAAAATGTCCAAAATTAAACATGAAGAGAGAATCCTAAAAGCTACAAGAGAAAGGCACAAGTGACGTACAAAGAAAAGCCAATAAATCTATCAGCAGACTTCTCAGCAGAAACCCTACAGGCTAGAAGAGAGTGGCATGACTTGCTTAAAGTGCTGAAAGGAAAAAACCTACAGCCAAGAATACTTTGTCAAGCAAGCTTGTCATTCAGAATGGAAGGAGAGATAAAGAGTTTCCCAGACAAGCATAAATTAAAGGAATTTATCACCAAGAAACCAGTTCCAAAGGAAATACTGAAGGGACTCATTTAACTGGGAAAGAGAAGACCACAAATAGGAATAAGTAAATCATCAACAAAAACCCAGGTTGAAAAATCCCTGGGAAAGTCAAAAGTACAGTAAAGGTAGCAGATCAGCCACCTATGAAGATAATATGAACGTTAAAAGACAAAAGTACTAAAATCACCTATTTCAATCGTAAGAGGGTAATGGATAGACACATAAAAAATAAGAGGTTACATATGATTTCAAAAACTTAAAATGTGCAAAGAGGAGTGTTAAAGAGTAGAGCTTTTAGAAAGAGGTCAAACTAAAGAGATTACCAACTCAGTATAGATGGCTATATATGTAGAATATTATATATGGACCTCATGGTAATCACAAACCAGAAACCTATAATAAATACACAAATAAGTAAGAGAAAAGAAATCAAACATACTACTAAAGAAAGCCATCAAACCACAAAGGAAGAGAGCAAGAGAAGAAAAAGGAAGAGAAAAGAATTACTAAAACACCCAGAAAAAAAGTAACAAAATGGCAATAAATATGTATTTATCAATAGCTACTTTAAATTTCAATGGACTATATGCTCTAATCGAAAAGCATAGAGTGGCCTATTGGATAAAAAAATAAGACCCATATATATGCTGCATACAAAAGACACCTATCAGACCTAAAGATACTCACAAACTGAAAGTGAAGAGATGGAAAAAGATACTCCATGCAAATCGCAGAGGAAAGACCACTGGGGTAGCAAAGCTTATATCAGACAAAATAGACTTTAAAACAAAAACTGTAATGAGAAATAAAGAAGAGCACTACATAATGATAAAGGGAACAATCCAACAAGGGGATAACACTTGTAAATATCTATGCAGTCAACATAGGAGACCCCAAAATATATAAAGCAATTATTAACAGACATAAAACGAGAAATAGACAGTAACACAATAATAATAGGGGACTTTAACATTCCACTTACACCAATGGACAGATCATCCAAATGGAAGATCAATAAGGAAACGTTGGCCTTAAATGACACATTAGACCAGATGGACTTAGTGGATATATATAGAACATTCCATCCAAAAATGGCCGAGTACACATTCTTTTCAAATGCAAAGGAATGTTCTCCAGGAGTGATCACATATTAGGCCACAAAACAAGTCTCAATAAATTTAAGAAATCAAAATCAGAAAAGCCATAAATATGTGGATATGAAACAAAATGCTACTGCACAACGATTGGGTCAATGAAGGAATCAAAGTACAAATAAAAATATATCTGGAGAAAAATTAAAATGAAAATGAAACATTCCAAAATCTATGGGATATAGCAAAAACTGTTCTAAGAGGGAAGTTTATGGCAATTCAGGCCTACCTCAACTAACAAGAAAAAATCCAAATAAACAATCTAACAGTGCACCTAAAAGAACTGGAAAAAGAAGAACAAAAAGTGCCCTAAATCAGCAGAAGGAAGGAAATAGCAAAAATCAGAGCAGTAAGTGAAATAGAGATTTAAAAAATAATAGAAAAAAATCAATGAAACTAAGAGCTGGTTCTGTGAAAAGGTAAACAAAATTGACAAGCCTTTAGCTAGACTCACCAAGAAAGAAAGGGAGAAGGCTCAAATAAATAGAATCAGAAATGAAAGAGGAGAAATTACAACGGACACCTCAGAAATACAAAAGATTACAAGAGAATACTATGAAAAGCTATACGTCTTAAGGGGCCGGCCCGGTGGCACAGCGGTTAAGTTCGCATGTTCCACTTCTCAGCAGCCCAGGGTTTGCCGGTTAGGATCCCAGCTGGGGACATGGCACCGCTTGGCATGCCATGCTGTGGTAGGCATCCCAGGTATAAAGTAGAGGAAAATGGGCACAATGTTAGGTCAGGGCCAGGCTTCCTGAGCAAAAAAAGAGGAGGACTGACAGTAGTTAGCTTAGGGCTAACCTTCCTCAAAAAAAAAAAAAAAAAAAAAAGAAAAGCTATGTGCCAATAAATTGGATAATCTAGAAGAAATGGATAAATTCTTAGAATCATACAACCTTCCAAATCTGAATCAAGATGAAATAGAGTATCTGAATAGACCATCACCTGTAAGGAGATCGAAAGAGTAATTAAAAACCTCCCAAAAAATAATAATCGAGGACGAGATGACTTTCCTGATGAATTCTACCGAACATTCAAAGAAGACTTAATACCTACCCTTCTCAAACTCTTCCAAAATATTGAAGAGGAAGGGAAACTTCCTAACTCATTGTATGAAGTCAACATTACCCTGATACTAAAACCAGACAAGAAGAACAAAAAGGGAGAAAATTACAGGCCAATATAAGTGATGAACATCGATGCAAAAATCCTCAACAAAATAGTAGCAAATCGAATACAATACATAAAAAAGAGCATATAGGGCTCAGCAAGATGGCACAGTGATTAAGTTTATATGTTCTACTTTGGCAGCCCGGGGTTCGCCAGTTCGGATCCCAAATGCAGACCTATGCACCAGTTGGCAAGCCATGCTGTGGCAGGCATACCACATAGAAAGTAGAGGAAGATGGGCACAGATATTAGCTCAGGACCAGCCTTCCTCAGCAAAAAAAGGAGGATTGGCAGCAGATGTTAGCTCAGGGCTAATCTTCCTCAAAAAAAGAGAAAAGATCACACACCATGATCAAGCGGGATTTATTCCAGGGATGCAGGGATGGTTCAACATCCAAAAACAAATCAACATGATAAACCACGTTAACAAAATGAAGAATAAAAATCACATGATCATCTCAATAGACGCAGAGAAATCATTTGACAGGATACAGCATCCATTTATGATTAAAGCTCTAAATAAAATGTGTATAGAAGGAAAATACTTCAACATAACAAAGGCCATCTATGACAAACCCATAGCTAATATCATTCTCAATGGAGAAAATCTGAAATCTATCCCTTTATGAACAGGAACCAGACAAGGATGCCCACTGTCACCACTCTTATTTAACATAGTATTGGAAGTCTTAGACAGAGCAATCAGGCAAGGAAAAGAAATCAAAGGGATCCACATTGGAAAGCAATAAGTAAAACTGTCACTATTTGCAGATGACATGATTTTATATTAGAAAACCTTAAAGAATCCACTAAAACTTTTCGAAATAATAAATGAATACAGTCAAGTTGCAGGATACACATCAACATACGAAAGTCAGTTGCCTTTCTACACACTAAGAATGAAGTAGCAGAAAGAGAAATTAAGACTACAATCCCATTTACAATTGCAACAAAAAGAATAAAATACGTAGGATTAAACTTAACAAAAGAGGTGAAAGATCTGTACACCAAAAACTATAAAACATTGTTTAAACTAACTGAAGAAGACACAAAGAAATGGAAAGATATTCTGTGCTCTTGGATTAGAAGAATTAACATAGTTAAAATGTCCATACTTCCTAAAGCAAGTTACAGGTTCAATGCAATCCCTATCAAAGTTCCAAAATTTTTCACAGAAATTGAACAAAGAATCCTAAAATTTATGTGGAACAACAAGAGACTCCAAATAACCAAAGGAGAAAAAAGAACAAAGCTAGAAATATCACACTCCCTGATTTCAAAATATACTACACAGCTATAGTAACCAAAACTGCATGGTACTGGCACAAAAACAGACACCCAGGTCGATGGAACAGAATCAAGAGCCAAGAAATACATCCACACATCTACGGGCAGCTAATTTTCAACAAGGGAACCAAGAACATATAATGGAGAAAGGAAAGTCTCTTCAATAAATGGTGTTGGGCAAACTGGACAGCCACATGCAAAAGAATGAAAGTAGACCATTATCTTACACCATGCATAAAAATCAACTCAAAATGGATTACAGACTTGAATGTAAGATCTGAAACCATGAAACTTCTAGAAGAAAACATAGACAGTACACTCTTTGACATCGGTCGTTGCAGCATTTTTTCAAATACTATGTCTGACTGAGCAAGGGAATCAATAGAAAAAATAAACAAATGGGACTACATCAAGCTAAAAATCTTCTGCACAGCAAAGGAAACCATCAACAAAATGAAAAGACAACCTAACAATTGGGAGAAAATATTTGCAAACCATATATCAGATAAAGGGTTAATATCCGAAATATACAAAGAACTCATACATCTCAACAACAAAAAAACTAACAACCCAATTAAAAAATGGGCAAAAGATCTGAACAGAGATTTCTCCAAAGAAGATATATAGATGGCCAACAGACACAAGAAATGATGTTCATTAACTCTCAGGGAAATGCAAATCAAAACTACAATGAGATATCACCTCACTCCCCTCGGAATGGCTATAATTAACAAGACAGAAAACAATAAGTGTTGGAGAGGATGTGGAGAGAAGGGAACCCTCATATTCTGCTGGTGGGAGTACAAACTGGTGCAGCCACTACGGAAAGCAGCATGGAGTATCCTCAGAAAATTAACAATAGACCTACCATATGATCCAGCTATTCCACTGCTGGGTATTTATCCAAAGAACATGAAAACACAAATGCATAAAGATGCATGCACCCCTATGTTCATCGCAGCATTATTCATAATAACCAAGACTTGGAAGCAACCTAGGTGCGCATCAAGGGGCGAATAGATAAAGAAGATGTGGTTTTTATACACAATGGAGTACTACTCAGCCATAAGAAACGATGAAATCCGGTCATTTGTGGCAACATGGATGGACCTTGAGGGTATTATGCTAAGTGAAAAAAGTCAGAGGGAGAAAATAAAATACCCTCTGATCTCACTAATAAGTAGAAGATCAAAACAACAACAAACACACAGCAACAGAGATTTGATTGGTGGTTACCAAAGGGGAAGGGGGAGAGAAGGGGATGAAAGAGGTGATTAGGAACATGTGTGTGGTGATGGATTAGAATTAGTCTTTGGTTGGTGAACATGATGTAACCTACACAGAATTCGAAATATGTACACCTGAATTTGATATAATGTTATAAACCAAAGATATCACAATAGAAAAAATTGATAAAAAAATTTTAAAAAGGGAAATTCCTCAACTTGATAAAAGATATTTATGAAAACTTGCAGTTAGTATCATAATCAGTAGTGAAATATTGAATGCCTGCCTCACCCCTGCTATTCAACTTTGTGCTAGAAGTTCTAGCCAGACCCGTTAGGCAATAAAAAGAAATAAAAGGCATCCAAATGGGAAAAGAAGAGGTAAAACTATCTTTATTTGAAGGTAACATTATCCTATATGTACAAAACACAAAAAATTCACACACAAAAAAACATTGAGCTAATAAGTGATTTCAGCAAAGTTGCAGAATAAAAAAATCAGCACATAAAAATCACTTTTCCTATACATCAGCAATGAACAACCAAAAGGGAAATTACAAACAAAAATCAATTTAAAATAGCATCCAAAATAATAAAATACCTAGGAAAAAATTAACCAAGGAGTTGAAGGATTTGAGCACTAAAAACATTGACATGTTGCCGAAAGAAATGAAAGAAAACATGAATAAATGGAAAAATATTCTGTGTTCATGGATTGGAAAACCATGCGAAGATGACAGTACTATCCAAAGCAGAGTCAATGCAATCTCTATCAAAACTGGATTTTATTTGTGAGTATTTCGTCGAGGTTTTGCACTTAGATTCATAAGAGATACGGATCTGTGGTTTTCTTTCTTGTGACTTCTTTTTCTGAGTTGGGTATCAGTAATGCTTGTCTCGTAGAATGAGTTGGGAATTGTTCTCTTCTCTTGCATTTTTTGGATCAGTTGTGAAGAACTGGTATTACTTCTTATTTAAATATTTGGTAATTCACCACCAAAGCCATTTGTCCCTACACTTTTCCTTGTAGGCCATTTTTTGATTACTATTTCAATCCCATGCTTATTAAAAGTTTATTCAGATTTTATGTTTCTTCTTGTTGGGTTGTTTGTGCCTTTCTGCAAGTTTGTCCAATCCAGGTTATCTAATTTGTTTACAAAGAGTTGTCTATAATATTCCCTTATAATCTTTTTCATTTTTGTAAAGTCAGGAGGAATGGATCCTATTATGTTACTGAGTCCAGTAATTTGATTTTTCTCTATATTTTTCTTGGCTAGTCTTTCTAAAAGTTTTTCGATTTTATTGTTCTTTCCAAATAACAAAAATTTCCTTTTGTTGATTTTCTCTATTGTTTCTCTACTTATTCTCTATTATATTAATTTCCACTCTAACCTAGATCATTTTCTTTCTTCTGCTTGCTTTAGGCTTTTTTGCTCTTTTACTTTTCCAGTGCCTTCCTTCATATGGAAGGTTAAGTTATTGATCTAAGATAATTTTTCATTTTTTACATAAGTATTCACAGCTATAAATTTCCCTTAAAGCACGACTTTATCATAAGTTTTGGTATAATGTGTCTTTATTTTCATTCGTGTTAAAATATTTTCTAGTTTCTCTTGTGGTTTCTTCTTTCACCCATTGGTTATTTAAGAGTGTGCTGTTTAATTTTCATGTGTTTGTGAATTTTCCTGAATTTGCTCCTGTTTTGATTCTTCATTTTATTCCATTCTGATCAGAGAACATGCTTGGTAAGATTTGAATCATTTGAAATATATTGAGGCTTGTTTTATGCCTTAGTATATTGTCTATCCTGGAGGATGTTCCATGTGTTTGTGAGAAAAATGTGTATTCTTCTATTGTTGGATGGATTGTTCTATATATTCCTGTAAGCCCTAGTTGGCTTTGTAGTTATTTCTCAAGTCTTCTATTTCTTTCTTTTTCTTAAACCTAGTTGTTCTATCCATTAGTCAAAGTGGATGAATAATATCCCATTTTATGTATGTATATACCACATTTTGTTCATCCATTTATCAGTTGATGAACATTTGGGTTTTAGATTCACCTTTTGGTTTTTCCAAATAGTGCTACTATGAACATTCATATACACTCTTTTGTGTGGATGTAGGCTTTCATTTCTCTTTCATCTATACCTAGGAGTGGAATTGCTGGGTCAAAGGGTAACTCTGCTGAATTTTTTGAGGAATTGTGACTGTTTTCCAAAGTGGCTGCACTATTTTTCATTCCCACCAGCAGTGCACAAAAGTTCCACTTGGTCTATAGTTTTCTCTATTTGGTTTCTTTGTCTGACTTTGGTATCTGTGTAATATTGGCCATATAAAATGAATTGAGATGTGTTCTCTTGTACTTTTTGGAAGACTTTGTGAAAAGAAAATGGTAGTAATTCTTTAAATGTTTGATAGAAAGCAATAGTGAAGCCATCTGGGACTGGGCTTTTCTTTGTGGTTAGTTCATTATTACAAAATCATGCTCCTTACTTATAAGTCTATTCGGATTTTTCACTTCTTGTTGAACCAATTTGACAATTTATGTCTTTCCAGAAATTTGTTCTTTTCATCTAAGTTTTCTAATTTACTGACATACATTCGTCTTGGCATTGTATTCCTTCTTAATTCTTTTTATGTCTGTAAGTGTTTTAGTAATACACTCCCTTTCACTTCTGATTTTAGTAATTTAGGTCTTCTCTCTTTTTTATTGGACATTCTAACTAAAAGTTTGTCACTTTTATTGATCTTTTCAAAGAAACAACTTTTAGTTTCATCGATATTCTCTACTGTTTTTCAATTCTCTATATAATTAATTTCCATTCTAATTTTTATTATTTCCTTCCTTCTATTTGTATTAGGTTTAGTTTGGTCCTTTTACAGTGTCTTAAGGTGGAAGGTTAGGTTATTGATTTGAGATCTTTATTATTTTTCAATATGCTCATTTATAGTCTTTCTTGAAACAGGCTGCTGCATCACAGAGTTTGGGGGAATGAGAAATGCTGGCATCCTACCTCTCCCTGAGTATAATCTTAATCCTAGACTGAGAAGTGGGGAGAGAGGGAGCCCTTTGTTCTTGTGTCCACCTGCCAGCAGTAGAGCTTCCATCACACAAAACCGAGATGTGGTCATGACTTAAATGCCAGTGTCTCTCATTGTTTTTACCAATATTTAATAGACTTTCACAAGTAAACATTTTCCCATTTTTTGTATTCTCTTAGGAAAATTTCCAAGGACTTCAATTTTTTAAATTTATGGTTTTTTGCTAGCAAGATGGTCTGTGGACCATCTCATGCTATATTCTGAAAGTGTATCTGCATTTTGAGTAATGTAATTCTCAGAGTGCAGTGGGTTGCCGTCAAAGCTCCTGATACTTTGGTTTTAAGGAGCTAGAGTGATCAAAACTTTGGAGAAAACTGGTTGGGGAAATGCTCTGGTTGCATCAAAAACAACTGCTTGTGAAATAGAGTGGCAACTAAACAATTTTCAAAATGGGACACTTTATGGATGAGAATCAGGTAGTGGGATAGAACAAAAATCTCTTCAGCCACGTTAAAATGAGGCTCTATGTCATGAAGAAAAGTCTGAGTAGATCATGAAGTGAATTCCAGGTAATTTTTCTCAATAGACTCCTATCAGCTTTATAGTAACTGGAAACTTCTCTCATACTTGTCAAATGGTTTTCCAAAAGGATTACTTTTCAATGAAATTGTTTTTATTGAATGAAACAATGTTCTACTTTTATTCAATGTTTTACTTTTTATTGTTTTAGATTGTGTCAGGAGCTGTTAATCTAATGCTATTTTTTTTTTTTTGGAGGAAGATTAGCCCTCAGCTAACTACTGCCAGTCCTCCTCTTTTTGCTGAGGAAGCCTGGCTCTGAGCTAACATCCGTGCCCATCTTCCTCTAGTTTATACGTGGGACGCCTACCACAGCATGGCTGCCAAGCAGTGCCATGTCCGCACCCGGGATCCGAACCAGCGAACCCCGGGCCGCCGAGAAGCGGAACGTGCGAACTTAACCGGGGTGCCACCGGGCCGGCCCCAATCTAATGCTATTTTTAAATTTGAATGTCAACAATACATTATTAAATACACTGGAAACACTTAAACCAGAGCAAAAGGCACCATGGAACCAGCAAGGAAAATTCCTGTACATGCTTACAGTGTCATCAAGAATGATGCGTATGCCTTCAACTCAATAATATTTATGAGAAAAATCTCAACATTTCATTGAGCTATGTTTTGGGCTGTGAGAGAAAAATAACTAGAGGCCCACAACCATTACGTCAAGAGTCTTACTAAAAGACTTTAGCTCTGGTTTCTACGCTTCCATAACATTTTTTTATTTAACAATAATATTTTTCACCTCCCTTCAATATTTCATGTTCATTGATTATTCTTTCATCACGACCGCTTGATCTAGCTTCATAGATTTAATGTTTTCTTGAATTTGTTTTGTTTCTTACAGTAAATCTCTTTGAGATAAAAGTATTTGTTTTAATTTTTCAAGGGAGCTTTTGAATTACAATACATTTCCTTGGGTCTATTGATTTTCCTCTAATTATGTATCTTTACAAAGAAATGTCTAGGCATGCCAAATATTCTTTTATTATCAATAAAGTCCATTTAAGATGGATCTCTTGGAAAATAGACTGGGTCTCTGCCAAATTCTAAAGCAAGGGAAAATGGAAAAAATTACATTTACTAGAAATTTCTCCTTCAATTCAGATGTCCAGTTTATTGGCAGAAGTTTAGAGAGGGTCAGAAACAAGAGTATGCCCAGCAGGGAGTTTCACATGTATACGAAAACCTCTTCTCTGTTTTTGCCATGGATTCTTATGTCAGGAAGCAACATCCAACTCTCAGGCCAGCCCTGCTGCTACTTTCACAGAGATCGTTGTTTAGCACAGGAGCTTTTGCCAGGAATAATTCCTGGGTGAGCCAAGTGAAACAGGTGGATTCTATATTGTGTTGATTTGGCCATATTGTTGAGAGGAAGTCCAGGTGATATGCTCTGACTGCCCCACAGCATGCTTTCATCTGCAGATGTGGGCTACCTGAAATAGGTGGCATCGATTTCCTTTCTAGATGTGCTGCTCTTTTATTAGATGTGGCTCAAAAGTCAACCTAATGTCTTCCTTCAAATCGATCACATTTGTACTATATTGAGTGAAAATTGACATTTGCCTTTCCCTTCTCTAGCACTCACGTACATTTTTTCCATTCATATATGCTTTAGTTATTGTATTAGTTTAGTTATTATTATTACTATTATTAGTAGTATTGTATTAGTTTTGTTATTCTTTTCTATGGCTGCTATAAGAAATTACCAAAGACTGGGTTGCTAATACAACACAAATTTATTCTCTTACAATTGTGAAGGCCAGAAGTCTGAAATGGGTTTCACCGGACCAATATCATGGTGTCCCCTGGGCTGTGCTCCCTTTGAAGGCTCTATGGGAGAATCCATTCTTTGTGTTTTCCAGTTCCTGGAGGTTGTCCTTGCTCCTGGGCTCATGCCTCCATAGCATATTGCATTTTCTCCCTCTGCTTCCATCATCACATAGTCTCCTTCCTCTTCTGTCTTCAAATCTCTCTCTGCTTCCCTCTACTAAGGACATTTATGGGTTCACTTGGGGCTTACTCAGATAATTGAGAATCTCCCCATCTCATGATCCTTAACTCAATCACATATGCAAAGTCCTTTTTTTACTATAAATGGTAACATTCACAAGTTTCAGGAATGAGAACCTGGATTTATTTGGAGGCCATTATTTAGCATATCACAGACATTTAGATAGGAATTCAGAAAAGCAAGTATTAGATTCTAGTGCTAAAGTTGCCTTCTTGCTTAAAAGTCTATCATACGAAATAACGATTATTCTTTTTAAATATTTTTTATTTAGCACAAATTTATTTAGGTTTACTATGCATCAGGTACAATTTTAAGCTCTTCACAAACATTAGTTCATTTGGCTCCCATAAGAACTCCATTTTACATATGTGGGAAGCAAGGCAAGGAGAGGATAAGTAACTTGACTAAGGCTATACAATTTATAATTGGAGGAGATTGGATTTGAACCCAGGCACTCTGGCTCTATATACTGAGTTCTTAATACATAGATTCTTGATGATAAATATTGTTCTTTTTAATAGGGTGAATGTGATTTCACGATTTAATCCAAGCTGAAAAGAAATGAAAAGGTCCCTACATCAGGTAGAACCATGAACACCCACATTCTTCCTTTGTAAATTAAATAGATTTCCTCATACTTTTATATGCCCTTGGTCATGTCAATGAGAATCTGGAAGGCAGAGTGATAAATACATGTGCTCACATTGTGATCTTGACTATAAGTCCGTTTAAGTCTGGCGTTTGCTTCCCTTGGCCTTAAACTACCAAAGCAACATAATGTAGCAGAATGAAGAATAATGGAATTAGAGATATCTGGTTTTGAATACTGCCTCAAAGGCTTTAGTGAACTGTGAAGGCTTGGGCAAGATGTTTCATTTCCCCCGGCTTTGATTTCTCTGTGGGACAACTGACTCTAACCTTTCAGGTTTGCTGAGAAATTTAAACAACAATATCCATCGCCTACCTAGTATGGTGCTTGAGATATAGAAGGTGTTAATCAATATTACCTCTCATTCCTAGATGTCTTTTCTTTATATGTATACACACGGATGTATATGAAAGTTGTCTTCCATCTTTTTGTTAATATTTTAACATTGTATAATATTCCACGCTCTTCTTCCTATTCTCTTCTCTACAGCTTCTCAGCCTATGGCTGTCTGCCAAGCCAAGAGTCCATGCTTAGAAACTCCACAGAAGGTGCTCCTGCTGCTCTTCCCTGTACTCAAGCCCTCCTCCTACTTAGGATGCTGCCAGTTAGCTGGTGAACAGTCGATTTTACTTCTGCCTCTACTGAGAAACTGTATGATAGGCATTGTTGAGGAGAGGCAGAAAGGTTAGACAAGAACTCATAGGGAGACACCAAACTGTATGAGCTCTTAATACAAGATTCCCAATGACAATGTTTCTTATAATACACTTCGTCTACAACTCCATGATGTTATAGATGGAGAGGGGGATTCATGCACTTCCCAGCATATTCATACAAAATTATTTTCTATTTCTTATACTTACAATTAAATAATGCTTTTGAGGGGATGTGTCTCACAAGCGTGGGATAATAACATCTTTCTCAGGAAGCTCAAATAAACTACAGCTCCTGTCTCAGAACATACAGTCAGTGAGAATGGTCGGTCCCCTTCCAGCATATCATCTGATCCACGCTCTGACAGAAAAAGTTTTAAAAAGTGTCATTTTGTTTTTATGATAACATACATTGAGAAGGAATTATCTTTTCTTTCTTTCTTCTTCTTTTTTGTCGTTCCTGTTGTCCTCAGCGATGTCTCCAAATTCTCCAGTCTTCAGGAATTATAATTCTTTTTATTATACAGGGAAAGTTTAAGCCCTATCTTGCTTGACTTTAGCAAGTCTAATTATATTTAAAAGCTTCTCACCCAATGTTTTCAGGACTTACAGAGTATGAATGATGCATCTTTCCTGCACATCACCTCAATCAACCGCCTTACTATGAACTTTTGCTCCATATCCTGCATTTCACCCCGTATCACCTCTTAACTGGCTTTCCCAAAGCCTTTCTCATAGGCATGACCATGTGCCTTTTCCTACGTTTTCCCAAAGCACAACTCTCACCGGGGTGTAAAAATTGGCAAAATTTGCTGAAAATTAAAGGATGATAGAAGGGAAACACAATCTTGATAAAAACGTACAACTAACTATTAGATATCACTGCACCTATATTCAATGGATCATGGCCCTCCACAAGGGACACTTCAGAGGTCTCCAGTTTGCCAGAATGAAACAGGGGCCAGTTCACCGCCCACCAATGAATAGAAATACCTTTGATATCTCCCCTATCTGATCTTGTGCCTCCCTCAACTCCTCTAATGCCCATGATGGGAAAAAAAAATTTCCTCTTCCTACAATACCAGCTCTACTTTTCTATAATTATCTCCTGAAATACAATTTCATTGAATGATGACAGATTGCTGTATGTACTATATGTGTAAAAAATAATAATAACAAACATATTTTATACTCTTTTTTTTTTCTTAACAACCTATCATGGAAATTGTTCCATGTCAAGATTTTTAATGACTAATTTCTTTTCCATTGTATTGATGGTAATAATTTGTCTAATAAATCCTTGTTGATAGACATTTAGATCATTTCAAGTGCGTTGTTAATATAAAAATCCTGGTGTACATATGTCTTTGCATCTCTTTTCATTTGTTTCCTTAAGATGCGTATCCTGAAATAGTCTTATTATTTTTAAGAGAGAGATATATATATATTAAGTTTCAATAGATATTACTAAATTCCCTTCCAGAAATGGTATGTGAATGCATGTTTACTCATACCGTAATAAAACTAAGTATTTTCATTATCACAAATCTTGGCAAACTTTAGATTGCCTATGCTGATCAACCATCAGGAAGTATTTGCTTTCACTTTGACTGCCAGTGGTAATAATTTGAGGCCTAACTCTCTGGCCTCTTTTTATTTGTGAGACCATGGTTCATGTTCTAGTGTCTGACCATGATAGCATCAGAGGCATGAGAACATGCTTGTTAATAAGGATGTTGATGAAGAGCGAGATGTCAAGGACAATTCTAGGTTTCAGGATTTTACAACAAGGTGGGCTGTGATAAGGATAGGAAGGATGATATTGAAAAAGAGTTATCCCAGAGGCAGAAATACTAGACGAGGAAGGGATTTAGAGGCAAAGGTAAGAAATTAGAGTAAAATACAACTGGAATGGGAAGCCACTTGTATCAGTTAGCTATGCTACAAAACAAACCACCTCAAAACATAGTGTCTGAAAACTATAGTGATGTATTATTTCTCATGCTCTTATAAGTTAACTGGTCGTGTTCTTTGCTGGTATTTCTGTGGCTAATTCATGCATAAGCATTCAGCTATAGGATTTGATAGGCTGCAAGTTCCAGGATGGTCTCAGTAATACATCTAGCAGTTTCTGATGGTTGTTGGCTATGGAAGCTCTGTGACACTCAACATGGCCTCTCATCCTTCAATAGGCTAGACCAGCTTACTTACATGACAAATTTGGCAGCATTCCAAGAGTTCGAAAACAGAAGCTGCAAGCCAATTTGAAGTCAAGGCTCCTGAACCTGCATTATGTCATTCCCACTACATTCTTTGGCACAAAGCAAGGTAGAAAGCTATCCAAAATTCACGGGGTGGGGAAACATGCATTACCTCTTAGTAGGAGTAAAAAAGCCATCGAAAAGGAGCATATATACTGGGATGCAAGAAATTTGTGGCCCTTAATTTACCACATGTTAAATCATTTTAAGAAGGGGAATCATGTAATCTGAATTTTTAAAAGATCACTCTGGTTATTGTGAGAAGAATGGCTTTTACTGGGACATAAGACGCAGAAATATCAGGTAGAAACTTCCAAAAGAAAGACTAATTTCTTAAAGATTTTCAATAAATATTTCTAGGCTTTTCTGAGTGAACGCTGTCACGGACATTGTTACAAATTTAGACAAGGTGCTGTAGTATGGTCTGGACTGGTTATCTTTCTGGATTCAATCCATCATAGCTAAAGAATGAACAATGATAAATCTCTATTTATTTAGAAGAAACACTTAGAAGAAAATGTTCAGAATCATAACCTCAAAAATGTAATCATCGAGTTCACTCAATGTGTATCTACAGTGGAGAAAGATAAATGTGTTTTACTCACTATTCAGAAAGTAGTTTAATAAAAGCAAAATCTTTAAAAATGCCATTTGTTGTCCATCATTTTTCTCTTGAAATTTTGTAAAAGTCAGATTGCTACTGTGCACAGGAACTTTGAATTTGTACTCCTTGAAAGTCAAAAGATGTTCCTGTGACCTAATTAAAATTTAAAACTTAGGAATTGGATGAATCAATTTACAGTCATGAAGAACTGATAATGAGAACGCTATTTCTAAAAATGGCTCCATTAGAAAGATAAAGGGGGTTGCTGTTGTGTGTGATGACGTGAAATGATATGCTGTTCTGCTGCAAGTAAAGGTAATGAATGAAGTAGCCAAGGAAAAGAGAAAGAATCCATTAATCCTAAATAAAAAATTACAGAGAGCTGAGCTGAATAAAGGCATTTGGAAAAGCAACTCATAAAACGCTGGATCTTTTCAACTATCTAGTTATCAAAATACAAATATTTTTAATATTAATTCCCAACATGGGTGAGGGTATAGCCTGACAAACATTCTTCTACAGTGCTGGAGAAGCCATAAATTATTATGGTCTTTCTTGAAAGACTTTGGCAAGATGTATTTCTAACCTTTAAAAAATTATACTTTTCACTCAATAATTCCAGATATGCAAACGTCTTAAGAGGGATTCATATGCAAAAATATTCATGGAATTTCATGAAAGCAAAAAATGGAACCTAAATTGCCAACAGTAGATGCTTAAATTAATAAATTATTGTGCCTTAATACAAAGAACTGTGATGCAGTTGTCAATTATGTAAGAAATACACTGATGGGGAGAGGGTGTTTATGGCTATGAGGAGTGAACAAGTTGAAAAAACCTATCCCCCAAAAAACTACAAAATTGGACAAATGATTGATAACAACCATTTAAGGGTTATGGAAATTGACCTAAGGCAAACAACATATCGAGAAGAGTTTATTCACAAAAAATATGCTGAAATTCAATTAAGAACTGTGGGAGTCTATGGTATCTCTCGTGTTCTGGCCTGAGGCTGGTCCCATTCCCGGTGAGTTCAGTCAGAACAGTAGTGATATCAGGATAAGGTTGGCTGTGAGAAACAGCAGCTTTATTGCTAATGGGAGACTACTTGATTTATAGTAGAGGGTGGAACACACATACTCAGGGACAAACAGAGAAGAGCTGCAGCTTTGCTAACCAGAGGTTGTAGTCCCTGTTGAGGTGGGTGTCAGACTGGAAAGCCAGCTAGAAATTTAACAGGGAGATCCTAGAAATGAGCAAGTCATGGAGATGCTTGATAAACGCCACACACGTATTTTGCTAATTCATCCAAGTACACAAGAGCGACCCAAGAAAACCCAAGTCATCTAAACAACCATGGCTAACTGAGAGATTATATGCATGTATAGACAGGACTTGAGGACATGAGGTCTCCATATATTCCTAGTTGACTGACAGACTATGCAAATGTGCACAAGAAAACTAAGATGGCTCTGAGGACAGTAAATGCTAAAAAC